>NW_027008565.1:0-53005 GCF_036934945.1 Oncorhynchus masou masou
CCTGTCAGGTTGGAGTAGAACGAAGACGAGACCAACGGGGAAAGGGATCCTGTCAGGTTGGAGTAGAACGAAGACGAGACCAATGGGAAAGAGATCCTGTCAGGTTGGAGTAGAACGAAGACGAGACCAACGGGAAAGGGATCCTGTCAGGTTGGAGTAGAAACGAAGACGAGACCAACGGGAAAGAGATCCTGTCAGGTAGAACGAAGACGAGACCAACGGGAAAGGGATCCTGTCAGGTTGGAGTAGAACGAAGACGAGACCAACAGGAAAGGGATCCTGGTCAGGTTGGAGTAGAACGAAGACGAGACCAATGGGAAAGAGATCCTGTCAGGTTGGAGTAGAACGAAGACGAGACCAACGGGAAAGGGATCCTGTCAGGTTGGAGTAGAACGAAGACGAGACCAACGGGAAAGGGATCCTGTCAGGTTGGAGTAGAACGAAGACGAGACCAATGGGAAAGAGATCCTGTCAGGTTGGAGTAGACCAAGAAAGACGTTGGGTAGAACGAAGACCAATGGGAAAGGGATCCTATCAGGTTGAGAGAACGAAGACGAGACCAACAGGAAAGGATCCTGTCAGGTTGATCCTGTCAGGTTGGAGAACGAAGACGAGACCAACAGGAAAGGGATCCTGTCAGGTTGAGAGAACGAAGACGAGACCAATGGGAAAGGGATCCTGTCAGGTTGGAGTAGAACGAAGACGACGAGACCAATGGGAAAGGGATCCTGTCAGGTTGGAGTAGAACGAAGACGAGACCAACAGGAAAGGGATCCTGTCAGGTTGGAGTAGAACGAAGACGAGACCAACAGGAAAGGGATCCTGTCAGGTTCAGGATTGTCAGGTTGGAGAGAATCCTGTCGAAGACGAGACCAATGGGAAAGGGATCCTGTCAGGTTGGAGTAGAACGAAGACGAGACCAACGGGGAAAGGGATCCTGTCAGGTTGGAGTAGAAACGAAGACGAGACCAATGGGAAAGGGATCCTGTCAGGTTGGAGTAGAACGTAAGACGAGACCAACAGGAAAGGGATCCTGTCAGGTTGGAGTAGAACGAAGACGAGACCAACAGGAAAGGGATCCTGTCAGGTTGGAGAGAACGAAGACGAGACCAACAGGAAAGGGATCCTGTCAGGTTGGAGTAGAACGAAGACGAGACCAATGGGAAAGGGATCCTGTCAGGTTGGAGTAGAACGAAGACGAGACCAACGGGAAAGGGATCCTGTCAGGTTGGAGTAGAACGAAGACGAGACCAATGGGAAAGGGATCCTGTCAGGTTGGAGTAGAACGAAGACGAGACCAATGGGAAAGGGATCCTGTCAGGTTGGAGTAGAACGAAGACGAGACCAATGGGAAAGGGATCCTGTCAGGTTGACGAGACCAAGAAAGATCCTGTCAGGTTGGAGTAGAACGAAGACGAGACCAACGGGAAAGGGATCCTGTCAGGTTGAGTAGAACGAAGACGAGACCCGGGAAAGGGATCCTGTCAGGTTGGAGGGATCCTGTCAAGGGATCCTGTCAGGTTGCCAGTTGCCTTCATTCTCACACAGAATCCAGCCTTGCTGACCAGACGCAATTTTCCTGTTTTTTGGACAACTTTTTCATCTGGCCTCCATTGATTTCGTCACTAATTCTGGCCATCATCCTACAACGGAAAAAACTCCACTATCTTCTGAACAGATTATGGCAGAGACATGAGCTTTGGACCGTAGGTTTTCTTAGAGAAGGAGCTAACATATTGATCTACAGTATTGGTATAGGTTTTCTTAGAGAAGGATCTAACATATTGATCCACAGTATTGGTAAAAATATGCATTTCTGATTTGACACCCTACTGTTGGGCTACTGTTTTGAAGCAGGGTCATTTCTCGTCTTTAGATTAATGAGGCTTCATTTACTTTGACAGCTATTTATTGTTAAGAGATGGCTAGAACATTTCCTCAATTCCTCAAATGGACATTTGAGTACAATCTCGTCGAAGCCTATATTTGTGCAATGGTTCTTCATACAGGGTCAGAGGAGCTCGGCTTGCCCCGTACCATCTCCCAAGCCTCACGAGAGGAAAGAAAGCCCTCCTCTTCACCCAGAACGAGGGCAGTGAGTTTGTCCATATAAAACTCTCACTGGGATAACCTTCCGTGCAAATATCATGACACAGGAAGATCTCGTTGAAAGGTCTTTATATAGACTGACGCCTAAGGTTCTAATGGCAGATTATAACCTAGAGGTGACATCGTATCATCCCACCAGCTGTAACAAACCTCTAGAGATTGAAGGAGAGAACATGAATTAGTCAACATGTTACATTTCCGTCAGTTAGCAGATAAGTGACGGTCTACCGGATGATTCTCAGTGAGCTTTTTCCACCACAGGTTGGCTCTTTCCTCAGGTCTGGACTGATGAGGGACTCGACATCTCAGAGTGCTGATCCAGGATGTGTTCTAGAGCCTAGTGAATATGATTATATGAACGGGGGGACCTGATCCCAGAACAGCACTCGCACCTTGGGGGCAGGTAGCCTAGCCGATAGAGTTTGGCAAGTAACTGAAAAGGTTTGAATACCCGAGCCGACAGGGTAAACAAATCTGCCAATGTGCCCTTGAGCAAAGCACTTAACCCTGATTTGCTCCAGGGGTACCATACTACTATGGCTGACCCTGTAAAACAACACATTTCACTGCACCTATCTGGTGTGATGAGGGTGCCAGCCCCTACAGGATCTCAGTCCAGTCCAACAGGGTTCATAATTTGGCAACAAAAGCACAGCGAGGGACAAATACTGCATGTCATGAAACAGTGGGAGGAAGTTCCAAGTTCCACCTTCCTATGGTGAGGGGGGCATCTCCTCAGCACAAACACAAGAGACTCAGAGGAATGCACATTGCCTACTTCAGCCAACATGGGACAGACTTGACTGTGTCAATCTGTTGAGCTGGGGCGGCACACACACACACACACACACAAACACACAGACGCACACAGAGGAACGCAAGGCACTAACTGAGTCCTATACAGTGCGTGTACTTGTAGGACATTTCTGGAAAAGAAAATAAATTAAGGAAATGCATTTTTCATTTTCATCAGATCAGGAGGTACCGTTAACAAGATGGCCGCCCTGATTTCATACAATCACTAATGATTTTAATGACGTATAAAAACACTCAATCACCCGAAGAAACAATGCATTTCCTTCCCTTGACGGCTTTCTATTGGTCTCAGACGTGAATGGTTACTTGATTAGCCACTAGTGGTGAGTGCTTGGAGAGGAGCTCGTGGTTGTGTCCCAAATGGTACCCTATTCTCTACATAGGGCACAACTTTTGCACAGGGACCTGATTAAAAACAGTGCACTACATAGACAATGGTGTGCCACTTGGGAGGGAGCCATATTCCTCTGTGATTTATATCAGGGTAGTGCAGCTCTGTGGAATATTGTTCCTCACGGAATTCCCTTTTCCTTCCCATCGACTTCATTCTTTCCACAGAATCCGTGACTACTGACAAACACTAGTTTTCCCAGTCTCCCACCAGCCTGCCTCCCAATTGGCTCTCAGTCACAAGCGTAAGTCATTCAGTCTGTCTATAATAACGTATTGTGCAACCTGTAACACGATCAAATAGTATGTTTCAGTACTGCCCAGCCAACCGTTTATAGAAACAGAGAGACCAGAGGTCTTATGTCCAGTATAAAGCGTCTCAGGGCAAACGTGCTGATCTAGGATCAGGTCCCTTCTGTTATATATTGTGATCTAAACAGCAAAACTGATCCCAAATCAGTTATGAGATACCTATTTACAGTAGAAGCAGGGAGTTTACATACACCTTAGCTAACTCAGTTTATCACAATTCCTGACATTCTCTGTCTTAGGTCAGTTAGGATCACCACTTTATTTTAAGAATGTAAAATGTCAGAACAATAGTAGAGAGAATCAGTCATTTCAACTTTTATTTCTTTCATCACATTCCCAGTGGGTCAGAAGTTTACAAACACTAAATTAGTATTTGTTAGCACTACCTTTAAAGTGTTTAACTTGGGTCAAACGTTTCAGGTAGCCTTCCACAAGCTTCCCACAAGTTGGGTGAATTTCGACCCATTCCTCATGACAGAGCTGGTGTAACTGAGTCAGGTTTGTAGGTCAACTTGCTCACACACACTTTTTCAGTTCTGCATAAAACATTTCTATAGGATTGAGGTCAGGGCTTTGTGATGGCCACTCCAATACCTTGACTTTATTGTCCTTAAGCCATTTTGCCACAACTTTGGAAGTATGCTTGGGGTCATTGTCCATTTGGAAGACCCATTTGCGACCAAGCTTTAACTTCCTGACTGATGTCTTGAGATGTTGCTTTAATATCTCCACATAATTGTCCTTTCTCATAATGACATCTATTTTGTGAAGTGCACCAGTCCCTCCTGCAGCAAAGCACCACACAACATGAGCACCCCGCTTCACGGTTGGGATGGTGTTCTTCGGCTTACAAGCCACCCCAATTTTCCTCCAAACATAACGATGGTCATTATGGCCAAACAGTTCTATTTTTGTTTCATCAGACCTGAGGACATTTCTGCAAAAAGTATGATCTTTGTCCCCATGTGCAGTTGCCAACCGTAGTCTGGCTTTTTATATGGTGGTTTTGGAGCAGTGGCTTCTTCCTTGCTGGGCGGCCTTTCAGGTTATGTCGATATAGGACTCGTTTTAATCTGGATATAAGTTACTTTTGTACCGGTTTCCTCCAGCATCTTCACAAGGTCCTTTGCTGTTGTTCTGGGATTGATTTGCACTTTTCGCACCAAAGTACGTTCATCTCTAGGAGACAGAACGCGTCTCCTTCCTGGAGCGGTATGACGGCTGCGTGGTCCCATGGTGTTTATACTTGCGTACTATTTAGTTTGTACAGATGAACGTGGTACCTTCAAGCATTTGGAAATTGCTCCAAATGAACCAAATTTGTGGAGGTCTACAATTTATTTTCTGAGGGCTTGGCTGATTTTTTTGATTTTCCCATTATGTCAAACAAAGAGGCACTGAGTTTGAAGGTAGGCCTAGAAATACATCCACAGGTACACCTCCAATTGACTCAAATTAAGTCAATTAGCCTATGAGAAGCTTCTAAAGCCATGACATCATTTTGGAGAATTTTCCAAGCTGTTTAAAGGCACCAGTCAACTTACACTTCTGACCCACTGGAATTGTGATGCAGTGAATTATAAGTGAAATAATCTGTCTGTAAACAATAGTTGGAACATGTGTCCTGCACAAAGTAGATGTCCTGACCAACTTGCCAAAACTATAGTTTGTTCACAAGAAATGTGTGGAGTGGTTGAAAAACAAGTTTTAATGACTCCAACCTAAGTGTATGTAAACTTACGACTTCAACTGTATATAAACTCAACAAATAAACATGCTCGCACTGTCAACTGCGTTCATTTTCAGCAAACTTAATGTGTAAATATTAGTTAGATTCAACAACAGACATAAACTGAACAAGTTCCACAGACATGTGACTAACAGAAATGGAATAATGTGTCCCTAAACAAAGGGGGGGGTCAAAATGAAAAGTAAGTCAGTATCTGTTGTGGCCACCAGCTGCTGATTTGCCAGTTCTTGCTGTGAGATGTTACCCCACTCTTCCACCAAGGCCCCTAGCCCTCACCCTCCGATCCAACAGGTCCCAGATGTGCTCAATGGGGTTGAGATCTGGGCTCTACGCTGGTCATGGCAGAACACTGACATTCCTGTCTTGCAGGAAATCACAAACAGAATGAGCAGTATGGCTGGTGGCATTGTCATGCTGGAGGGTCATGTCAGGATGAGCCTTCAGGAAGGGTACCACATGAGGGAGGAGGATGTCTACCCTATAACGCACAGCGTTGAGATTGCCTGCAATGACAACAAGCTCAGTCCGATGATGCTGTGACACACTGCCCCGGACCATGACGGACCCTCCAGCTCTAAATCGATCCCACTCCAGAGTACAGGCCTCGGTGTAACGCTCATTTCTTCAACGATAAATGCGAATCCGACCATCACCCCTGGTGAGACAAAACTGTGACTCGTCAGTGAAGAGCACTTTTTGCCAGTCCTGTCTGGTCCAGTGACAGTGGGTTTGTGTCCATAGGTGACGTTGTTGCCGGTGATGTTTAGTGAGGACCTGCCTTACAACAGACCTACAAGCCCTCAGTCCAGCATATCTCAGCCTGTTGTGGACAGTCTGAGCACTGATGGAGGGATTGTGCGTTCCTGGTGTAACTCGGGCAGTTGTTGTTGCCATCCTGTACCTGTCCCGCAGGTGTGATGTTCGGATGTACCGATCCTGTGCAGGTGTTGTTAAACGTGGTCTGCCATTGAGAGGACGATCAGCTGTCCACCCTGTAGCGCCATCTTAGGCATCTCACAGTACGGACATTGCAATTTATTTCCCTGGCCACATATGCAGTCCTCATGTCTCCTTACAGAATGCCTAAGGCACATTCACGCAGATGAGCAGGGACACTGAGCATCTTTCTTTTGGTGTTTTTCCAGAGTCAGTAGAAAGTCCTCTTTAGTGTCCTAATTTTTCACAACTGTGACCTTAATTGCCTACCGTCTGTAAGCTGTTTGTGTCCTAATGGGGCATGTTCATTAATTGTTTATGGTTCATTGAACAAGCATGGGAAACAGTGTTTAAACCCTTTACAATAAAGATCTGTTTAGTTATTTGGATTTTTACGAATTATCTTTGAAAGTCAGGGTCCTGAAAAAGGGACATTTCTTTTTTTGCTGAGTTTATATACACTGCTCAAAAATAAAGGGAACACTTAAACAACACAATGTAACTCCAAGTCAATCACACTTCTGTGAAATCAAACTGTCCACTTAGGAAGCAACACTGATTGACAATACATTTCACATGCTGTTGTGCAAATGGAACAGACAACAGGTGGAAATTATAGGCAATTAGCAAGACACCCCCAATAAAGGAGTGGTTCTGCAGGTGGTGACCACAGACCACTTCTCAGTTCCTATGCTTCCTGGCTGATGTTTTGGTCACTTTTGAATGCTGGCGGTGCTTTCACTCTAGTGATAGCATAAGACGGAGTCTACAACCCACACAAGTAGCTCAGGTAGTGCAGCTCATCCAGGATGGCACATCAATGCGAGCTGTGGCAAGAAGGTTTGCTGTGTCTGTCAGCGTAGTGTCCAGAGCATAGAGGCGCTACCAGGAGACAGGCCAGTACATCAGGAGACGTGGAGGAGGCCGTAGGAGGGCAACAACCCAGCAGCAGGACCGCTACCTCCGCCCTTGTGCAAGGAGGAGCAGGAGGAGCACTGCCAGAGCCCTGCAAAATGACCTACAGCAGGCCACAAATGTGCATGTGTCTGCTCAAACGGTCAGAAATAGACTCCATGAGGGTGGTAATGAGGGCCCGACGTCCACAGGTGGGGGTTGTGCTTACAGCCCAACACCGTGCAGGACGTTTGGCATTTGCCAGAGAACACCAAGATTGGCAAATTCGCCACTGGCGCCCTGTGCTCTTCACAGATGAAAGCAGGTTCACACTGAGCACGTGACAGACGTGACAGAGTCTGGAGACGCCGTGGAGAACGTTCTGCTGCCTGCAACATCCTCCAGCATGACCGGATTGGCGGTGGGTCAGTCATGGTGTGGGGTGGCACTTCTTTGGGGGGCCGCACAGCCCTCCATGTGCTCGCCAGAGGTAGCCTGACTGCCATTAGGTACCGAGATGAGATCCTCAGACCCCTTGTGAGACCATATGCTGGTGTGGTTGGCCCTGGGTTCCTCCTAATGCAAGACAATGCTAGACCTCATGTGGCTAGAGTGTCTCAGCAGTTCCTGCAAGAGGAAGGCATTGATGCTTTGGATTGGCCCGCCCGTTCCCCAGACCTGAATCCAATTGAGCACATCTGGGACATCATGTCTCGCTCCATCCACCAACACCACATTGCACCACAGACTGTCCAGGAGTTGGCGGATGCTTTAGTCCAGTTCTGGGAGGAGATTCCTCAGGAGACCATCCGCCACCTCATCAGGAGCATGCCCAGGCATTGTAGGGAGGTCATACAGGCACGTGGAGGCCACACACACTACTGAGCCTCATTTTGACTTGTTTTAAGGACATTACATCAAAGTTGGATCAGCCTGTAGTGTGGTTTTCCACTTTAATTTTGATTGTGACTCCAAATCCAGACCTCCTTGTGTTGATACATTTGATTTCCATTGATAATTTTTGTGTGATTTTGTTGTCAGCACATTCAACTGTGTAAAGAAAAAAGTATTTAATAAGAATATTTAATTAATTAATTCAGATCTAGGATGTGTTAGTGTTCCATTTATTTTTTGGAGAAGTAATATATATATATATATTAGAGAGAGTGCTGCAGAGATGGTTGTCCTTCTCAAAGGTTCTCCCATCTCCACAGGAACTCTGGAGCTCTATCAGAGTGACCAGTGGGTTTTTGGTCACCTCCTTGACCAAGGCCCTTCTCCCCCGATTGCTCAGTTTGGCCCGGCGACCAGCTCTAGGAAGAGTCTTGGTGGTTCCAAACTTCTTCCATTTAAGAATTATGGAGGCCGCTGTGTTCTTGGGGACCTTAAATGCTGCAGACATTTTTTGGTACCCTTCCCCAGATCTGTGCCGACACAATCCTGTCTTGGAGCTCTACGGACAACTCCTTCGAACACATGGCTTGGTTTTTGCTCTTTCAACTGTGGGACCTTTATATAGACAGGTGTGTGCCTTTCCAAACCATGTCCAATCAATTGAATTTACCACAGGTGGACTCCAATCAAGTTGTAGAAACATCTCAAGGATGATCAATGGAAACAGGATGCACCTGAGCTCAATTTCTAGTATTAAATCAAATGTTATTTGTCACATGCGCCGAATGCAACAGGTGTAGACCTTACAGTGAAATGCTTACAAGCCCTTAACCAACAATGCAGTTTTAAGAAAATACCTGCCTCTAACCCTATTACAGGGGGTGAGTCACTGGCTTACTAGGGCTCTTTCATACCGTCCCTAGGAGGGGTGCGTCACTTGAGTGGGTTGAGTCACTGATGTGATCTTCCTGTCTGGGTTGGTCCCCCCCCCTTGGGTTGTGCCATGGAGATCTTTGTGGGCTACTCAGCCTTGTCTCAGGATGGTAAGTTGGTGGTTGAAGGTATCCCTCTAGTGGTGTGGGGGCTGTGCTTTGGCAAAGTGGGTGGGGTTATATCCTTCCTGTTTGGCCCTGTCTGGGGGTGTCATCGGATGGGGCCACAGTGTCTCCTGACCCCTCCTCCAGTATTTATGCTGCAGTAGTTTGTGTCGGGGGGCTAGGGTCAGTTTGTTATACCTGGAGTACTTCTCCTGTCCTATCCGGTGTCCTGTGAGAATTTAAGTATGCTCTCTCTAATTCTCTCTTTCTCTCTCTCGGAGGACCTGAGCCCTAGGACCATGCCTCAGGACTATCTGACATGATGACTCCTTGCTGTCCCCAGTCCACCAGGCCGTACTGCTGCTCCAGTTTCAACTGTTCTGCCTGTGATTATTATTATTTGACCATGCTGGTCATTTATGAACATTTGAACATCTTGGCCATGTTCTGTTATAATCTCCACCCGGCACAGCCAGAAGAGGACTGGCCACCCCACATAGCATGGTTCCTCTAGGTTTTGGCCTTTCTAGGGAGTTTTTCCTAGCCACCGTGCTTCTACACCTGCATTTGCTTGCTGTTTGGGGTTTTAGGCTGGGTTTCTGTACAGCACTTTGAGATATCAGCTGATGTACGAAGGGCTATATACATACATTTGATTTGATAACAAATAATTGAAGAGCAGCAGTAAATAACAATAGTGGGGCTATATACAGGGGGTACCGGTACAGAGTCAATGTGCGGGGGGCACCGGTGTCGAGGTAATATATACATGTAGGTAGAGTTATTAAAGTGACTATGGATAGATAATAGCAAAGGGTCTGAATACTTATATTTTATAAATCTGCAAAAATTGTCAAATCTGTTTTCACTTTGTCATTATGGGGTATTGTGTGTAGATTGATGATGATTTTGTATTTATTTAATACATTTTAGAATAAGTCTATAACGTAACAAAATGTGTTAAAAGTCAAGGGGGTCTGAATACTTTCCGAGTGCACAGTACAGTGTCATATACTGCCCCCACGTGGAAGTGGATGGTCTAAAACATGTGGATAAAAACAAACATTTAGGACAAGATTAAAGGACCAATAACTTGATTAATTTAAATTACTTTTATTTATTAAGTTTACAAATAAAGTAACAAATATATTTTATTGGAGCGCAAAGCGCAGTTTTATTTGAAGCTTGAACAGCCTCTACTTAATGCAGAACAGTTAAACGCTGCCAATGATTCCTAACAGGTTCCGTTTGGTTTTCCATTTTACTATTATTTTAAAACATTTTTTTGTACAATGTTAAACAGCACGAGGAAAAACCATTGAATTAAGTCACTAGATGTTTCTTGAGACATAAAATTGCAAAAAAACAAAATTCTGATAAGTAGAACAAAACACTTTAAATCAACTTGAAATGTTTTGTTTTTGTGAGGGTGGCTGTGTACACGTTTGGAGTTGTTTTGTGGTCATAACTTTACAGTATAATAAGCTGTGATGAAAAGGTAACATGCCAGATGGTAGCTAGAGAAACAAGCATGCTCTTTATTCAACCCCTTCTGTGTCAGTCAGACCAACGCTGAATTGAATGACATTCCAACATTTTATGTGCACTTTGCAGGACATTTATCAGTTACAGAAAGGAGAAGGAGAAGGTGTGGCGTAACAGTAACAAGGAACAGAACAGGAGAAGTAGCAGAATCGATCGGGATTCTAAATGGATGGTAAAAATTTATATTATTACGCTTTGTAAATTCAGTAACTTCCCTCCTCTGTAACTATGTAAATGTAGCTCTGGTCCAGGGCGTGGTTCAGCTACTCTCTCACGACGACGATCGTTGGAGCACAGAGTTGGACCAGAGCTACTGTAAATGTAGCTCTGGTCCAGGGCGTGGTTCGGCTACTCTCTCACGACGACGATCGTTGGAGCACAGAGCTGGACCAGAGCTACTGTAAATGTAGCTCTGGTCCAGGGCGTGGTTCGGCTACTCTCTCACGACGACGATCGTTGGAGCACAGAGCTGGACCAGAGCTACTGTAAATGTAGCTCTGGTCCAGGGCGTGGTTCGGCTACTCTCTCACGACGACGATCGTTGGAGCACAGAGCTGGACCAGAGCTACTGTAAATGCAGCTCTGGTCCAGGGCGTGGTTCGGCTACTCTCTCACGACAACGATCGTTGGAGCACAGAGCTGGACCAGAGCTACTGTAAATGTAGCTCTGGTCCAGGGCGTGGTTCGGCTACTCTCTCACGACGACGATCGTTGGAGCACAGAGCTGGACCAGAGCTACTGTAAATGTAGCTCTGGTCCAGGGCGTGGTTCGGCTACTCTCTCACGACGACGATCGTTGGAGCACAGAGCTGGACCAGAGCTACTGTAAATGCAGCTCTGGTCCAGGGCGTGGTTCGGCTACTCTCTTCGTTGGAGCACAGAGCTGGACCAGAGCTACTGTAAATGTAGCTCTGGTCCAGGGCGTGGTTCGGCTACTCTTCACGACGACGATCGTTGGAGCACAGAGCTGGACCAGAGCTACTGTAAATGTAGCTCTGGTCCAGGGCGTGGTTCGGCTACTCTCTCACGACGACGATCGTTGGAGCACAGAGCTGGACCAGAGCTACTGTAAATGTAGCTCTGGTCCAGGGCGTGGTTCGGCTACTCTCTCACGACGACGATCGTTGGAGCACAGAGCTGGACCAGAGCTACTGTAAATGTAGCTCTGGTTGCTACTCTCTCACGACGACGATCGTTGGAGCACAGAGCTGGACCAGAGCTACTGTAAATGTAGCTCTGGTCCAGGGCGTGGTTCGGCTACTCTCTCACGACGACGATCGTTGGAGCACAGAGCTGGACCAGAGCTACTGTAAATGTAGCTCTGGTCCAGGGCGTGGTTCGGCTACTCTCTCACGACGACGATCGTTGGAGCACAGAGCTGGACCAGAGCTACTGTAAATGTAGCTCTGGTCCAGGGTATGGTTCGGCTACTCTCTCACGATCGTTGGAGCACAAAGCTGGACCAGAGCTACTGTAAATGCAGCTCTGGTCCAGGGCGTGGTTGTCTCTCTCACGACAACGATCGTTGGAGCACAGAGCTGGACCAGAGCTACTGTAAATGTAGCTCTGGTCCAGGGCGTGGTTCGGCTACTCTCTCACGACGACGATCGTTGGAGCACAGAGCTGGACCAGAGCTACTGTAAATGTAGCTCTGGTCCAGGGCGTGGTTCGGCTACTCTCTCACGACGACGATCGTTGGAGCACAGAGCTGGACCAGAGCTACTGTAAATGCAGCTCTGGTCCAGGGCGTGGTTCGGCTACTCTCTCACGACAACGTCGTTGGAGCACAGAGCTGGACCAGAGCTACTGTAAATGTAGCTCTGGTCCAGGGCGTGGTTCGGCTACTCTCTCACGACGACGATCGTTGGAGCACAGAGCTGGACCAGAGCTACTGTAAATGTAGCTCTGGTCCAGGGCGTGGTTCGGCTACTCTCTCACGACGACGATCGTTGGAGCACAGAGCTGGACCAGAGCTACTGTAAATGTAGCTCTGGTCCAGGGCGTGGTTCGGCTACTCTCTCACGACGACGATCGTTGGAGCACAGAGCTGGACCAGAGCTACTGTAAATGTAGCTCTGGTCCAGGGCGTGGTTCGGCTACTCTCTCACGACGACGATCGTTGGAGCACAGAGCTGGACCAGAGCTACTGTAAATGTAGCTCTGGTCCAGGGCGTGGTTCGGCTACTCTCTCACGACGACGATCGTTGGAGCACAGAGCTGGACCAGAGCTACTGTAAATGTAGCTCTGGTCCAGGGCGTGGTTCGCTACTCTCTCACGACGACGATCGTTGGAGCACAGAGCTGGACCAAAGCTACTGTAAATGCAGCTCTGGTCCAGGGCGTGGTTCGCTACTCTCTCACGACAACGATCGTTGGAGCACAGAGCTGGACCAGAGCTACTGTAAATGTAGCTCTGGTCCAGGGCGTGGTTCGGCTACTCTCTCACGACGACGATCGTTGGAGCACAGAGCTGGACCAGAGCTACTGAAAATGTAGCTCTGGTCCAGGGCATGGTTCGGCTACTCTCTCACGACGACGATCGTTGGAGCACAGAGCTGGACCAGAGCTACTGTAAATGTAGCTCTGGTCCAGGGCGTGGTTCGGCTACTCTCTCACGACGACGATCGTTGGAGCACAGAGCTGGACCAGAGCTACTGTAAATGTAGCTCTGGTCCAGGGCGTGGTTCGGCTACTCTCTCACGACGACAATCGCTGGAGCACAGAGCTGGACCAGAGCTACTGTAAATATGTTCAGAGGTCTTCAGTTTCACCATTGTAACCTCACCATATCCTCTTCACCATTGTAACCTCACCATATCCTCTTCACCATGTAACCTCACCATATCCTCTTCACCATTGCATGTTATGCATTGCAGCCACTGTATCATACAGTATGACACTTAGTTAAGAGGAAGTAAACATTGTAAATATTGCTCCGTATTCTTTAGATAGAGCAGATTTTCATGGAGCTAAAGTCATTACTGCATGGTAATGGCACTGAGGCAGTGGCATTGTAAAGGTCTTATTTGTTTTTGTTTTTCAAAAGTATCGATCATCAACAAAATAACTAAGAAAATAGTATTTTTTGTCACGTTCACAGCTTCAACCAAACTTGCTAAGTACTGAGGGCCTCCAGTAAGTACTGTACTGCTGTACTGAGGGCCTCCAGTAAGTACTGTACTGCTGTACTGAGGGCCTCCAGTAAGTACTGTACTGCTGTACTGAGGGCCTCCAGTAAGTACTGTACTGCTGTACTGAGGGCCTCCAGTAAGAACGAAAAGTTCAATCCACAAAATGTTTTACAAAGAAAACCCCAACTGTTTTTAACGATTTTAAATATCCAGGATACAACAGTCACTCTGTAAAGACAAATGATTGAGAATCTACCATCTGTTTTCAAGTGATTTCCCGTAGCAGACATGTTTACAGTGAGGAGAGACGACTGAAGCGCTAAGCAGAAGGCGATAGATCTAGCAGTCCCTGTAAGCTAATCAGTAGTTAAGGTGACGAGTGTTTATTAAAAATCACTTTTCTACGGTTTTAAACATGTTTGACCCCAGGTAATGGTTTTGTACAGTTGCTTTGAAAAGGATATGGGGCTTAATGAACTATTCTGTTGTACACAGATTGGACCAGTTTTACTGTCTACAACACTGTCAGGTAACAAGAAAGACACGGACACTGTTCATCTATCATTACAACATTTTGTAAGGTTCCCAAAAAGACCAGAAGGACATCAACCAAAAAACTAAAACATCCATGTTAAATAAATCTAATCATGATGGAACCAACCATTTATTTGTCTGCATTGTGAGTGGTGAGACTGTCTGCTACTTTAGAACAAGCTACAAACCTGCACTAAAAGCCACAGGTGGTTTCATTAAAGAGACTGGGGCAGCATTAAGCAGATGATGAAATAACTGGGCTTGAACAACCAGCATTGCATTGGTGATGAGGAAGTCACTTGTTGGTCAAACCCAGCAGCACAGTGTACAGTACTACTGCCATGTGTTGGAGATAGAGTCCCCTGACCTCTCCTCCTCTGCCTCCACTAGCCCTGGCTTCTACCTCAACCCAGCAGCACAGTGTACAGTACTACTGCCATGTGTTGGAGATAGAGTCCCCTGACCTCTCCTCCACTAGCCCTGGCTTCTACCTCAACTCCACTTTCACTTTACCCACCTTAAATGGCATAGGGCCCAGTCACAACTACTACTGTAAAGACCACATCCAAAATGGCGCCCTATTCCCTATTCAGTGCACTACTTTTGACCAGGGTCCATAGGGCGCTGGTCAAAAGTAGTGCACTATATAGGGAATAGGGTGTCATTTGGGGGACACAGCCTAAGACTGCCCCACTGACAGTAAACACACATTATGCCTGGTTAGTAAACTATAAAACACCACAATCTGGTTTTAACTCTTTTGAGACATTCACACAAACACGGTTTCTCACTGACTGACTTTCTCTTCTCTATTCCTATCCGCCTCCCACTTTCTCCCCTCTCTTTCACCACCAACACGAGGCTTGTATACCGTGCTGCCTGCGGTCAGACACACTCAAGGCTTCGTGGACAGGCCAGCAGTAAAGTCTGATTGTTGTAGTGGGTCTAATGATAGGCTCAGTGTTAGCTAGAGAGCTCTTGCATACTGAATGAATGGTTCTAGTATCTGAAACGTGTCCCCCGAACACTAGAACAAACGGAACAGTCAAGCATTCCGTTCCTAACAGACCCTTTATTTTAAATGTTAGGTAACCCTGGTTCAGCTTCACTCTGTTCTGTTGTCTGCGTTCCTTTGTTTGTTTCAAATACAGAGTTTGTCCAAGCTTCACCATCAGATCCATTCCTACTCTCTGCAGAGTCTAGGACTAAGTTTGTCTTCCACCCCCCAAATCAAAATGTATTTAACCCCCAATACTAACACAATAAATGGCACAAAGAAACAAAAACAAGTTACCCCACAGCCCACCTTCCCAGTGTACCTTTGACTTTTGTACCCACAGAGCCAGTAAAGCACTTCAATGTAGCAGAAATCAACAGCACTTCCGTTACGCCATCATGTCAAAAAACTGTTAAAAAAAAAGAAGCAAAATAAATAATGGAAGGCACTAGAAACTCTAGCAGAGCTCTCACTGGAGTACTGGGGGGCGAAAGGAGACGGAAAAGACCACGGGTGAGTCCTACATGGCACCTTATCCCCTATATAGTGCACTACTTTTGACCAGAGCCCCATGGGCCCTGATCGAGGTCTATCAAACCCCTGGTGAAAGGTTGAACACCATGTAGGGGATAGGGTGTTATTTGGGACTCAACCCCAAGTTACTATTTCAAGTACGTTAATTGAGTCCATTTAACATTCACATTAATCTAATATAAAGAAAGTACAAAGAGAAGAAAGGTTAAAGTGACCTCGATAAGTACTGGATAAGGAAAGTAGCTAGACTTTTACTTTGTATTTTTGTTCAGCCTAAGTATTACCAATCCACCAAAACGTTTCCTCAAACTGTCTTTTTGTTTGTATTTTCTATCTTTTTTCTTCTTAAACTCATGTTGTCCAACAACATTTATAATAATCACAGTGTTTCAACATCAGAAACTGATGGGTAAATAAAGGTCCATACAGAACACTTGTCTTTTTTCATTTCTTTTTTCTGTTTTTTTTTTTTAAATAGAATAATAATGTACATTTTTGTTTTCAATCACACTATTGAAAAGACTCAGAAGTAGAGAGATCGAGGCCCCTAACGCTGTCAACATCATGATTATAAAAGGCTTTATGTTACTAATAGATCATAGGTTTGAAAGCTTCACCAGCCCTCAGGACAGACAGCGTTGTGTTGCTGGAGATCCAAGGCATTACTTTCCATCCATCATACCATCCACCATGCAGCCCACGTCCAGTCCTCTCCTTGCCCCACCGAGACCTGTCCTTCTCTGGGTCCACGCAGGACCAACACCAACCGACCTCACAACCGGGAAAACAATATCATGTGTGACACAGAGAGCCAACAGGACATATCCCCTTCCGTCCGCCCTGCATTCCCTCTCAGAGCTAAACCATCTGTGAAAAAGAAGACTAATGAGTTGAGTCTGAGAGAATCTACTTCAATCAACAACTCCTGTCTGAGAGAATCCACTTCAGTCAACAACTCCTGTCTGAGAGAATCTACTTCAGTCAACAACTCCTGTCTGAGAGAATCTACTTCAGTCAACAACTCCTGTCTGAGAGAATCTACTTCAGTCAACAACTCCTGTCTGAGAGAATCTACTTCAGTCAACAACTCCTGTCTGAGAGAATCTACTTCAGTCAACAACTCCTGTCTGAGAGAATCTACTTCAGTCAACAACTCCTGTCTGAGAGAATCTACTTCAGTCAACAACTCCTGTCTGAGAGAATCTACTTCAGTCAACAACTCCTGTCTGAGAGAATCTACTTCAGTCAACAACTCCTGTCTGAGAGAATCCACTTCAGTCAACAACTCCTGTCTGAGAGAATCTACTTCAGTCAACAACTCCTGTCTGAGAGAATCTACTTCAGTCAACAACTCCTGTCTGAGAGAATCTACTTCAGTCAACAACTCCTGTCTGAGAGAATCTACTTCAGTCAACAACTCCTGTCTGAGAGAATCTACTTCAGTCAACAACTCCTGTCTGAGAGAATCTACTTCAGTCAACAACTCCTGTCTGAGAGAATCTACTTCAGTCAACAACTCCTGTCTGAGAGAATCTACTTCAGTCAACAACTCCTGTCTGAGAGAATCTACTTCAGTCAACAACTCCTGTCTGAGAGAATCTACTTCAGTCAACAACTCCTGTCTGAGAGAATCTACTTCAGTCAACAACTCCTGTCTGAGAGAATCTACTTCAGTCAACAACTCCTGTCTGAGAGAATCTACTTCAGTCAACAACTCCTGTCTGAGAGAATCTACTTCAGTCAACAACTCCTGTCTGAGAGAATCTACTTCAGTCAACAACTCCTGTCTGAGAGAATCTACTTCAGTCAACAACTCCTGTCTGAGAGAATCTACTTCAGTCAACAACTCCTGTCTGAGAGAATCTACTTCAGTCAACAACTCCTGTCTGAGAGAATCTACTTCAGTCAACAACTCCTGTCTGAGAGAATCTACTTCAGTCAACAACTCCTGTCTGAGAGAATCTACTTCAGTCAACAACTCCTGTCTGAGAGAATCTACTTCAGTCAACAACTCCTGTCTGAGAGAATCTACTTCAGTCAACAACTCCTGTCTGAGAGAATCTACTTCAGTCAACAACTCCTGTCTGAGAGAATCTACTTCAACAACTCCTGTCAATCAACTCCAGTGTCCTGAGAGAATCTACTTCAGTCAACAACTCCTGTCTGAGAGAATCTACTTCAGTCAACAACTCCTGTCTGAGAGAATCTACTTCAGTCAACAACTCCTGTCTGAGAGAATCTACTTCAGTCAACAACTCCTGTCTGAGAGAATCTACTTCAGTCAACAACTCCTGTCTGAGAGAATCTACTTCAGTCAACAACTCCTGTCTGAGAGAATCTACTTCAGTCAACAACTCCTGTCTGAGAGAATCTACTTCAGTCAACAACTCCTGTCTGAGAGAGTCAACAACTCCTGTCTGAGAGAACTTCAGTCAACAACTCCTGTCTGAGAGAATCTACTTCAGTCAACAACTCCTGTCTGAGAGAATCTACTTCAGTCAACAACTCCTGTCTGAGAGAATCTACTTCAGTCAACAACTCCTGTCTGAGAGAATCTACTTCAGTCAACAACTCCTGTCTGAGAGAATCTACTTCAGTCAACAACTCCTGTCTGAGAGAATCTACTTCAGTCAACAACTCCTGTCTGAGAGAATCTCAACAACTTCAGTCAACAACTCCTGTCTGAGAGAATCTACTTCAGTCAACAACTCCTGTCACTTCAGTCAACAACTCCTGTCTGAGAGAATCTACTTCAGTCAACAACTCCTGTCTGAGAGAATCTACTTCAGTCAACAACTCCTGTCTGAGAGAATCTACTTCAGTCAACAACTCCTGTCTGAGAGAATCTACTTCAGTCAACAACTCCTGTCTGAGAGAATCTACTTCAGTCAACAACTCCTGTCTGAGAGAATCTACTTCAGTCAACAACTCCTGTCTGAGAGAAATCTACTCTGAGAGAATCTACTTCAGTCAACAACTCCTGTCTGAGAGAATCTACTTCAGTCAACAACTCCTGTCTGAGAGAATCTACTTCAGTCAACAACTCCTGTCTGAGAGAATCTGAGAGAATCTACTTCAGTCAACAACTCCTGTCTGAGAGAATCTACTTCAGTCAACAACTCCTGTCTGAGAGAATCTACTTCAGTCAACAACTCCTGTCTGAGAGAATCCACTTCAGTCAACAACTCCTGTCTGAGAGAATCTACTTCAGTCAACAACTCCTGTCTGAGAGAATCTACTTCAGTCAACAAGTCCTGTCTGAGAGAATCTACTTCAGTCAACAACTCCTGTCTGAGAGAATCCACTTCAGTCAACAACTCCTGTCTGAGAGAATCTACTTCAGTCAACAACTCCTGTCTGAGAGAATCTACTTCAGTCAACAACTCCTGTCTGAGAGAATCTACTTCAGTCAACAACTCCTGTCTGAGAGAATCTACTTCAGTCAACAACTCCTGTCTGAGAGAATCTACTTCAGTCAACAACTCCTGTCTGAGAGAATCTACTTCAGTCAACAACTCCTGTCTGAGAGAATCTACTTCAGTCAACAACTCCTGTCTGAGAGAATCTACTTCAGTCAACAACTCCTGTCTGAGAGAATCTACTTCAGTCAACAACTCCTGTCTGAGAGAATCTACTTCAGTCAACAACTCCTGTCTGAGAGAATCTACTTCAGTCAACAACTCCTGTCTGAGAGAATCTACTTCAGTCAACAACTCCTGTCTGAGAGAATCTACTTCAGTCAACAACTCCTGTCTGAGAGTCTGTCAACAAGAGAATCTACTTCAGTCAACAACTCCTGTCTGAGAGAATCTACTTCAGTCAACAACTCCTGTCTGAGAGAATCCACTTCAGTCAACAACTCCTGTCTGAGAGAATCTACTTCAGTCAACAACTCCTGTCTGAGAGAATCTACTTCAGTCAACAACTCCTGTCTGAGAGAATCCACTTCAGTCAACAACTCCTGTCTGAGAGAATCTACTTCAGTCAACAACTCCTGTCTGAGAGAATCTACTTCAGTCAACAACTCCTGTCTGAGAGAATCTACTTCAGTCAACAAGTCCTGTCTGAGAGAATCTACTTCAGTCAACAACTCCTGTCTGAGAGAATCTACTTCAGTCAACAACTCCTGTCTGAGAGAATCCACTTCCGTCAACAACTCCTGTCTGAGAGAATCCACTTCAGTCAACAACTCCTGTCTGAGAGAATCCACTTCAGTCAACAACTCCTGTCTGAGAGAATCTACTTCAGTCAACAACTCCTGTCTGAGAGAATCCACTTCAGTCAACAACTCCTGTCTGAGAGAATCCACTTCCGTCCTGTCTGTGTTAGTTCAGGGGGCCTCTCTCATTAGGGATATGTAGATGAGAACCATGGAAACGACCAGCCAGCTTGTACAGACTTTATGCTTCAGGATGGGGATCTCATCAGCCTCAGCACATTTTAAAATGGAGTAACTTTAAGCCTGAAGACTGGGATAGATGGGTCTCACACACAGTACTCCCCTCCAATCATGTAAAGAGATGGTTAGCATGGAGAGGGGAGTTGTAGTTTATTTAAAGGCCCTATACTGGGAGTTGTAGTTTCTTTAAAGGCCCTATACTGGGAGAGAGTTCCTGGATAGGAGGGTCAACCCTAGCGTTAACCCTTTCATCATGCTACAGAAGAGTCTCCTCAGTTCAATGGGGACAGAGGAAAAAAATTAAAACACTAATAAACATGGAATTATCATAATCCCAAACTCTTAAAAAATCATAAAAAAAAGACATTCTGAATCTGGTCATGGATGGTTCTGTTTTCCTAACGAAGGTCACTTTATGTGTTCTTATCATATTTAGGAGGAGGTTTCTATTACTGTGTTCTTATTGCATCCCATGGCAACAGGAGGGGTAGAGTAGGGTATGAACCCCCAGGCCTTTTCTACTGACTCTCCACTTACACACACCAATGAACATCCTAAATGATATATAGGAATAGCAGTACATGTGGTTCCGGATGTCAACACTGCCTGACCAGCTACATACATGGCACCAGTCCCACACCTCGGCCTCACAAGCTCATTCCTTGACCCCATAACCTTCCTCACATCTCCTCAACATGCTACACAACTCTACCATAATGGACTTCTACTGGAGCTGTATAGTACTGTACGGTCACTTAAAGCTCTGTTCTGGAGGTCAGTTACCAACAGGAGGAGCTGTATAGTACTGTACAGTCACTTAAAGCTCTGTTCTGGAGGTCAGTTACCAACAGGAGGAGCTGTATAGTACTGTACAGTCACTTAAAGCTCTGTTCTGGAGGTCAGTTACCAACAGGAGGAGCTGTATAGTACTGTACAGTCACTTAAAGCTCTGTTCTGGAGGTCAGTTACCAACAGGAGGAGCTGTATAGTACTGTACAGTCACTTAAAGCTCTGTTCTGGAGGTCAGTTACCAACAGGAGGAGCTGTATAGTACTGTACAGTCACTTAAAGCTCTGTTCTGGAGGTCAGTTACCAACAGGAGGAGCTGTATAGTACTGTACGGTCACTTTAAGCTCTGTTCTGGAGGTCAGTTACCAACAGGAGGAGCTGAACAGGCAGGGGGGGGGGGTTCAGATAGGTGAGAGGAGAAAGGGGGTTAGCTATGTACTGCAGCTCCCCAACAATAGCCCACCTCCCCCCCGGTCTGTTACTATCCTCCATCCCTCCTCTCTGAGATCAGTACAAGGATCTGGTCTCTACTACAGAGTACATGTAAAAGCCAGTCACAGTGAAGGAACAAAGCCCATCACCACACACACACACACATTTTACAATAGTAATTGTCACATTAACCCTCTTTGGCCACATAACATTGCACTCGTGTCCATTGATATTCCTTGTCGCGTTTTGCGTCTTTCTTCGACCCCCAAGGCCCACAGTTGACCTCGGGGTGGGGGGAGAGAGGGGAAGTGTGTCCCTCTCCTGTTATCCTTCAGGGAGACAGAAGAGGGCAGAGTGGTGCACCATTACACACAGCAGCTGACTCTTCTCTCTCCTGCTCCTCCTCTTCTTCACAGCCAGCTCATTCACATTCAATACAGTCCCACCAACCATGATGTCGCTTGTAACACAGACACCCCTCTCCCCCTTGTAACACAGACACCCTTCTCTCCTCATGTCTCTCTCCCTCAGTCTGTCAGTCTCTCAGCCCGGCATGGCTAACATCCCCACATGGCCACTACGTGGTCCTCAGGTTGGGGCCTCCAGGGTTGCTGACGGATTTCTGCAAAGTGCTGATGTGATGGAAGCCCTGCAGGGAGCCCTGCCCCCCTGTGGCAGAGGAGGGGTACTGCGAGGAGGAGGCAACCAGGGGCTGAGAGGAGGCTAACATACCGGCCTGACCCTGTCCCGGCCCTGTGGACCCCGTGGATCCCACCCACTGGGCGCTGCTGTAAGGTGCAGTGGAGGAGGGGTAGCATGCCCCGACCCCGCCGTACTGGGGAGGGGGACACAAGGAGCCCTTGCGGCCTCCCAGAGAGGTAGCGGGGGTGGAAGAGGCGTTGCTGGGGCACAGCTGACTCGGGGCGGAGAACTTACGGCCCTTGTTGGTGGACGGGGTCGCCTGGAGAGGGAGAAGAGACACCAGGGTGAGATACTGCATGGCTGCTCTCCAATATCCATACTAGCATAGCACTTACATTACATAGCCAGAGCAATCTCAGATATGCTACTTGGAGGTTGGACCCGGACCCATATCAACAACTCATGCTCCAGCTTACAAACACCATAACATTCCCGTCCCCATAAAATTCCCATAGCATTCCCGTCCCCATAACATTCCCGTCCCCATAACATTCCCATAGCATTCCCGTCCCCATAACATTCCCGTCCCCATAACATTCCCATAGCATTCCCGTCCCCATAACATTCCCGTCCCCATAACATTCCCGTCCCCATAACTTTCCCGTCCCCATAACATTCCCATAACATTCCCGTCCCCATAACATTCCCGTCCCCATAACATTCCCGTCCCCATAACATTCCCGTCCCCATAACATTCCCATAACATTCCCGTCCCCATAACATTCCCATAACATTCCCGTCCCCATAACATTCCCGTCCCCATAACATTCCCTTCCCCATAACATTCCCATAGCATTCCCTTCCCCATAACAATCCCATCCCCATAACATTCCCATAACATTCCCTTCCCCATAACATTCCCATCCCCATAACATTCCCTTCCCCATAACATTCCCATCCCCATAACATCCCCATAACATTCCCATCCCCATAACATTCCCATAGCATTCCCATCCCCATAACATTCCCATCCCCATAACATTCCCATAGCATTCCCTTCCCCATAACATTCCCATAACATTCCCGTCCCCATAACATTCACTTCCAGTAATCTATATTTCAAATAAGCAACACAATCAAACATGGACTATATTGGTAAGGCTTGAGCATCCCATTATTTTGCTGAATAAGGCCTTTTGAGAATGTTTTGTTTCTATAATAGAATGAGTCTGTCTTCACTCACCTGGTAGCTGTGTCCCTGTGAGGGTTGCTGTTTGGAGCGACTCTTGCCCTGGGACAGACTGATGGCGTCGCGGGCCCAGTTGTCAACCAGCTTGTGCAGGTCGTCGGTGAACGTGCCCTTCCGGCCCTGTTGAGGGGGGTTGGGAGAAGGCTGGCCCTGGTTCTGACCCCCTGAACCCTGGTCTCCTGGACCCTGGCCTCCTGGACCACTCACTGTGTTGGTGCTGCTGGTCCCTGGAGAGACGGGAGAGACAGAGAGAGAGAGAGAGGGAGAGAGAGACAGAGAGGAGGGTTATGGGATATGTAGAGTAGGTAGTTGTGTGGGTGTCAGTGTGTTTGCGTTGGTTAATGACATACTCTAGCTATGTCAATGTAACAGGACAAGATCCTATGAAATTATGATCAACTCTGAGGCATGTATTTCCTCCATCCTGATGAACTGGGCCAACATTTAGCAGGATGAAAATATCTACTCTAATCTGACAAATGTGTTCTGCGTATGAACAGCAGAGGGAGCTGTAACACGAGTCTCGTCCATCACCCTGAATGAACCAGAACATTCTCCATTTTAAAAACACATTCACTGTCTGCAGATAAAATGTTCAATATATCAACAATGACTAGCTTAGACATACAGCTAAAATGACCCATCTCTCACAAGATCCATGTTGGGGATTTAATTTGGGCCAAGACCTAAGATCATGGTGGTTTACGTTTGGAAACGTAATAAATTGTATTTCAAAGCAAAATGTTATCTAATGTTGTCTACAGTCATTCTGTATCAGCAGCCTTCCTAAACACTAACAGGCATTATATTACAGCAAACATTACATGAGAACAGATGTATTGAGCTACAAACAGGCTTTAAAAAGGTTAGCTGTTTAGTGCCTCTCTTCCTGGAAGCAGAGCCAGAACCCAAAATACACCAGAGGTGAGAGTGAGCCTGGGAAAATACATCAGCTCCTTTTCACAGTCGCCTACTGCAATGTCTCAACAATAATCACATACATGCAGTCGCCATGCAGTAGCTGGCTGCAATAGGAACTCAAGGACCTGATGCATTTCCCTTGCAAACAATAAATGAAGCTATGATAGAAAAACAAACTCCTAGAATGTAATTGTTGTTCAATAGATAAACTAAGTTCAATCAGAAGACCTTTGGTATTTCTGACAAGCTATTGAGTCAAGTTTTTTTTTTAAATGTATAAAAAAAGGAAAAATTGAACATTAGAGGAAAAGCCATGACGTAAAGCAGCGATACACTGAGTCATGACTGCAGCACCAGTGGAACTCTGGGTAATGGAGTCCACAGGACAAGCCATGACGTAAAGCAGCGATACACTGAGTCATGACTGCAGCACCAGTGGAACTCTGGGTAATGGAGTCCACAGGACAAGCCATGCTCTGAAACTAGAAGAGACAAGGGGAAGGAAGGGGGAGCAGCTGAATCACAACATGACTTCAGCATTTTGTGGTCTGGATGACTCCCATTCACATTGCAACGACTCTGATTAAATATTTTTTGGGTTGGCCAATAACGAAAATACCTTACGTTTAAAGGGCCAATCAGCACCTGCTTCATACATTTTCTGACTTGTACATTCTTGATATGTATCCAATTATTCTTGAAGAATCTAACTTATAAATGCCTCATGTGCTTAGTTCAATTGTCGTATCCAATCAGAACTCAATATAACCTTGTTTTACTCCAATGTTTGTAAACAAAAGGAACAAACACTTTATAGCCTCAAAACATTGTTAAAACTATAATTTTAAGGCTTCCCGAGTGGCGCTGTGGTCTAAGGCACTGCATCAGTGCCATTAGAGATCCTGGTTTGAGTCCAGGCTCTGTCACAGCTGGCCGCGACCGGGAGACCCATGGGGTCCAGCATCGTCCTAGTTAGGGGAGGGTTTGGCCGGCCGGGATGTTCTTGTCCCATCGCGCTCTAGCGACTCCTGTGGCGTACCGGGCACATGCACACTGACACGGTCGACAGGTGTACGGTGTTTCGTGCGGCTGGCTTTCGGGTTAAGCGGGCATTGTGTTAAGAAGCAGTGCGGCTTGGTTGGGTTGTGTTTTGGAGGACGCATGGCTCTCGACCTTCGCCTCTCCCGAGTCCGTACGGGACTGGCAGCGATGAGACAAGACTGGAACTACCAAATGGAAACCACGAAATTGGTGAGTAAAAGGGATGATTTAGTTTATATACATACACCACTGTTCAAAAGTTTGAGGTCACTTAGAAATGTCCTTGTTTTAGAAAGGCAATTTTGTCCATTAAAATAACATCAAATTGATCAGAAATACAGTGTAGACATTGTTGTAAATTACTATTGTAGATGGAAACGGCAAATTTTTTAATGGAATATCTACATAGGCTTACAGAGGCCCATTATCAGCAACCATCACTCCTGTGTTCCAATTGCACGTTGTGTTTGCTAATCCAAGTTTATCATTTTAAAAGGCTAATTGATCATTAGAAAACAATTTTGCAATTATGTTAGCACAGCTGAAAACTGTTGTTCTGATTAAAGAAGCAATAAAACTGGCCTTCTTTAGACTAGTTGAGTATCTGGAGCCTCAGCATTTGTCAGTTCGATTACAGGCTCAAAATGGCCAGAAACAAAGAACTTTCTTCTCAAACTCATCAGTCTATTCTTGTTCTGAGAAATGAAGGCTATTCCGTGCGAGAAATTGCCAAGAAACGTTAGATCTCATAAAACGCTGTGTACTACTCCCTTCACAGAACAGCGCAAACTGACTCTAACCAGAATAGAAAGAGGAGTGGGAGGCCCCGATGCACAACTGAGCAAGAGGTTAAGTACAGTAGAGTGTCTAGTTTGAATACTACACCAATCTCAACAGTGAAGAGGCGACTCCGAGATGCTGGCCTTCTAGGCAGAGTTCCTCTGTCCAGTGTCTATTCTTTTGCCCATCTTAATCTTTTATATTTATTGGCCAGTCTGAGATATGGCTTTTTCTTTGCAACTCTGCCTGGAAGGCCAGCATCCCGGAGTCACCTCTTCACTGTTGACGTTGAGACAGATGTTTTGCGGGTACTATTTAATGAAGCTGCCAGTTGAGGACTTGTGAGGCTTCTGTTTCTCAAACTAGACACTCTAATGTACTTGTCCTCTTGCTCAGTTATTTATTTATGTTCCCCAAACATTTTTGAGGAATACAAGATGTATTGACTTGAAAACTGTATAATTGGTTGAGTACTGTGGATACCAATATCCCTGTGAGCCTCCGCCGGCCCATGTTGCCCAGGGTTAAGAACAGACATGGAAAATGTTTAATATGACATTGTATCGTATTACACCCTCAAAACTTATTCCATGGATCCCTTGGTCAATTTATAAAAAAATCTGTTAGTATTTTCATGTAAATTAAAATTACATTTAGAAGACATTGTTATATATCTGGCCACGGAACCCACTTTGAGAACCCCTGCGATAGATCATTTGAATGGGGTCATCGTCACAACAGAGAAATGCTCAAGTCACCCTGTGAGAGGAGAGCCTTGTTGACACCGACACACGACTAAAGCCACAGCTGACATCCACAGGGCAGTAAGTGCACAGACACTCAAAGCAGAGAGCAACAGGGGGTAGGATTGCAAAATTACAGCAACTTATCCAAAATTCCCAGAAAGAGAATAAGCAGGGAGGGAATCCTCCAAATGGGATTTCTGGGAAAGATGCTTCAACTTTGCAACCCGAACAGGGGGGTGCAGAGAGTGAGGGTGGTGGAGGAGGCAGTAGGGGGTGGGGGCAAAGGTCATAAAATAGATAATTACTACAGAGTTGGTTGCAGGGGCAGACTTTTTCACCATCTTCCCTGAAGAGTGGACGGAGAGAATGTGAAGCGCAGGACGGACCGAGAGAGCGTGAGGATTGGAGGAGAAAGTGTGTGTTAAACATTCACCCTTCTACAACAGACTACAGCATGTTTTCAATTCAAGCTAAAACAGGCACTCCTCCTGAGGTAAATCCAGATCCTCTCTACAGCTCATTCCCCTTGGGTAAAAAGACAGGAGTGGAGGGGTGTAGTTGTAGGGTTTAGGGTGCAGGGAATAGTAGTATAGGGGTGTAGTTGTAGGGTTTAGGGTGCAGGGAATAGTAGTATAGAGTTGTAGGGTTTAGGGTGCAGGGAATAGGAGTGTAGGGTGGTTGGGATAGGGGTGTAGTTGTAGGGTTTAGGGTGCAGGGAATAAGAGTGGAGGGGTGTTGGGTGTAGGGTGCAGGGAATAGGAGTGTAGGGTGGAGAGCAGAGGTTGGCAGGAATTTAAGCTGCAGAGGGATCATTAAGGCATTCATACAAACTTAATTAACATCCATTAATGAACGTGCAAACTCCTTTCATTGAGTCAAACCCAGTCAGAATAAGTTACATCAACTCAACAGGTAATAAACAATTGCTCGTCTTTCCTTTTCGTCTGCTTTGCAATGGAAGACATGGATCTGGTTGGCTGGGTGGGTTCTCTCCTATCAGTTAGCCCAATGGTGAGAGGATGAGATGTGATGAGGCTGAGAACAGCACATGGTAAGTTGGAGAAAGGTGGGGTTTCTGGATGAAGTTTGCTAAGGTTCTCCGCATTAACACTATCAATGGTGCGAACACAAGACAGAAGAAGAGACCGCCTGCCGGCTGCAGTAGGGAGAAGTGTAGTACAGACCATAACGACTACTAAAGGGTAGTAGTACAGACCATAACGACTACTAAAGGGTAGTAGTATAGACCACAACTACTACTAAAGGGTAGTAGTTCAGACCACAACGACTACTAAAGGGTAGTAGTACAGACCACAACGACTACTAAAGGGTAGTAGTACAGACCACAACTACTACTAAAGGGTAGTAGTACAGACCATAACGACTACTAAAGGGTAGTAGTACAGACCACAACTACTACTAAAGGGTAGTAGTACAGACCATAACGACTACTAAAGGGTAGTAGTACAGACCATAACTACTACTAAAGGGTAGTAGTACAGACCACAACTACTACTAAAGGGTAGTAGTACAGACCATAACTACTACTAAAGGGTAGTAGTACAGACCATAACTACTACTAAAGGGTAGTAGTACAGACCATAACTACTACTAAAGGGTAGTAGTACCATAACCTAAAGGGTAACAGACCATAACTACTACTAAAGGGTAGTAGTTCAGACCATAACAACTAAAGGGTAGTAGTTCAGACCATAACTATAACTAAAGGGTAGTAGTACAGACCATAACTACTACTAAAGGGTAGTAGTTCAGACAGACCATAACAGACTACTAAAAGGTAGTACTGTAGTTCAGACCATAACTACTACTAAAGGGTAGTACTGTAGTACAGACCATAACTATAACTAAAGGGTAGTACTGTAGTACAGACCATAACTATAACTAAAGGGTAGTACTGTAGTACAGACCATAACTACTACTAAAGGGTAGTACTGTAGTACAGACCATAACTATTACTAAAGGGTAGTACTGTAGTACAGACCATAACTACTACTAAAGGGTAGTAGTACAGACCATAACTACTACTAAAGGGTAGTACTGTAGTACAGACCATAACTACTACTAAAGGGTAGTACTGTAGTACAGACCATAACTACTACTAAAGGGTAGTACTGTAGTACAGACCATAACTACTACTAAAGGGTAGTACTGTAGTACAGACCATAACTACTACTAAAGGGTAGTAGTTCAGACCATAACTATAACTAAAGGACCATAGTACTAAAGGGTAGTAGTTCAGACCATAACTACTACTAAAGGGTAGTAGTTCAGACCATAACTATTACTAAAGGGTAGTACAGACCATAACTATTACTAAAGGTACAGTAGTAGTTCAGACCATAACTATTACTAAATGGTAGTACTGTAGAACAGACCATAACTATTACTAAAGGGTAGTAGTTCAGACCATAACTACTACTAAATGGTAGTACTGTAGAACAGACCATAACTATTACTAAAGGGTAGTACAGACCATAACTAATACTAAAGGGTAGTACTGCAGTACAGACCATAACTATTACTAAAGGGTAGTACTGTAGTACAGACCATAACTACTACTAAAGGGTAGTACTGTAGTACAGACCATAACTATAACTAAAGGGGTACAGACCATAACTATTACTAAAGGGTAGTAGCACAGACCATAACTATTACTAAAGGGGTAGTAGTACTGTAGTACAGACCATAACTACTACTAAAGTAGTAGTACAGACCATAACTATTACTAAAGGGTAGTACTGTAGTACAGACCATAACTAAAGGGTAGACCATAACTATTACTGTAGTACAGACCATAACTAAAGGGTAACTAGACCATACTAAAGGTAGTACTGTAGTACAGACCATAACTATAACTAAAGGGTAGTACAGACCATAACTATTACTAAAGGGTAGTAGTACTATAACTAAAGGGTAGTACTGTAGTACCATAACTATAACTAAAGGGTAGTACTGTAGTACAGACCATAACTATACTAAAGGGTAGTACTGTAGTACAGACCATAACTATTAGTGCAGACCATAACTATTACTAAAGGGTAGTACTGTAGTACAGACCATAACTATTACTAAAGGGTAGTACTGTAGTACAGACCATAACTATAACTAAATGGTAAGTACAGACCATAACTAAGTAGTTTAGTTCAGACCATAACTATAACTTTGATGGTACATGAAGAAACATTAGACCATATAACTAAAGGGTAGTATGTAGAGACCATAACTATAACTAGTAGTACAGACCATGGAAATGGATAGTACTGTAGAACAGACCATAACTATACTAAAGGGTAGTACTGTAGTACAGACCATAACTATAACTAAAGGGTAGTATTAGTACAGACCATAACTATTACTAAAGGGTAGAACAGACCATAACTATTACTAAAGGGTAGTAGTACAGACCATAACTACTACTAAAGGGTAGTACTGTAGTACAGACCATAACTAAAGGGTAGTACTGTAGTACAGACCATAACTATAACTAAAGGGTAGTAGTTCAGACAATAACTAAAGGGTAGTACTGTAGTTCAGACCATAACTATTACTAAAGGGTAGTACTGTAGTACAGACCATAACTATAACTAAAGGGTATAGTACAGACCATAACTACTAAAGGGGTACTGTAGTACAGACCATAAACACCATAACTATTACTAAAGGGTAGTAGTACAGACAGACCATAACTACTACTAAAGGGTAGTAGTACAGACCTAACTATTACGGAGTACAGACCATTACTACTAAAGGGTAGTATAGGTGAGAATAATAACTAAATGGTCAGTAGTACAGTACTAAAGGGTAGTACAGACCATAACTACTACTAAAGGGTAGTAGTACAGACCATAACTACTACATACAGACATAACTATTACTAAAGGGTAGTACTGTAGTTCAGAACATAACTACTACTAAAGGGTAGTACTGTAGTACAGACCATAACTATAACTAAAGGGTAGTAGTACAGACCATAACTATTACTAAAGGGTAGTAGTTCAGACCCTAACTATTACTAAAGGGTAGTAGTACAGACCATAACTATTACTAAAGGGTAGTACAGACCATAACTATTACTTTGTACAGACCATAACTGTAGTACTGTAGAACATACCATAACTATAACTAAAGGGTAGTACTGTAGTACAGACCATAACTATAACTAAAAGTATTGTAGTACAGACCATAACTAAAGGGTAGTGCAGACCATAACTATTACTAAAGGGTAGTACTGTAGTACAGACCATAACTATTACTAAAGGGTAGTACTGTAGTACAGACCATAACTATTACTAAAGGGTAGTACTGTAGTACAGACCATAACTATTACTAAAGGGTAGTACTGTAGTACATACCATAACTATTACTAAAGGGTAGTACTGTAGTACAGACCATAACTATTACTAAAGGGTAGTACTGTAGTACAGACCATAACTACTACTAAAGGGTAGTAGTACAGACCATAACTATTACTAAAGGGTAGTACTGTAGTACAGACCATAACTATTACTAAAGGGTAGTACTGTAGTACAGACCATAACTATTACTAAAGGGTAGTACTGTAGTACAGACCATAACTATTGCTAAAGGGTAGTAGTACAGACCATAACTATAACTAAAGGGTAGTAGTACAGACCATAACTATAACTAAAGGGTAGTAGTACAGACCATAACTACTACTAAAGGGTATTACTGTAGTACAGACCATAACTATTACTAAAGGGTAGTAGTACAGACCATAACTACTACTAAAGGGTAGTACTGTAGTACAGACCATAACTACTACTAAAGGGTATTACTGTAGTACAGACCATAACTACTACTAAAGGGTAGTAGTACAGACCATAACTATTACTAAAGGGTAGTACTGTAGTACAGACCATAACTATAACTAAATGGTAGTACTGTAGTACAGACCATAACTATTACTAAAGGGTAGTATTAGCAGACCATAACTATTACTAAAGGGTAGTAGTACAGACCATAACATTACTAAAGGGTAGTAGTACAGACCATAACTATTACTAAAGGGTAGTACTGTAGTACAGACCATAACTATAACTAAATGGTATTAGTAGTACAGACCATCACTATTACTAAAGGATAGTAGTTCAGACCATAACTATTACTAAAGGGTAGTACTGTAGTACAGACCATAACTATAACTAAATGGTATTACTGTAGAACAGACCATAACTATTACTAAAGGGTAGTACTGTAGTACAGACCATAACTACTACTAAAGGGTATTACTGTAGTACAGACCATAACTATAACTAAAGGGTAGTACAGACCATAACTATTACTAAAGGGTAGTACTGTAGTAAGACCATAACTAGTACTAAAGGGTATTACTGTAGTACAGACCATAACTATTACTAAAGGGTAGTAGTACAGACCATAACTACTACTAAAGGGTAGTAGTACAGACCATAACTATTACTAAAGGGTAGTACTGTAGTACAGACCATAACTAAAGGGTAGTAGTACAGACCATAACTATTACTAAAGGGTAGTAATGACCCTAACTATTTAAAGGGTAGTAGTACAGACCATAACTAAAGGGTAGTACTGTAGAACAGACCATAACTAAAAAGGGTAGTACTGTAGTACAGACCATAATATAACTAAAGGGTAGTAGTAAACCATAACTACTACTCTTCATAACATTACTAAAGGGTAGTACTGTAGTACAGACCATAACTACTACTAAAGGGTAGTACTGTAGTACAGACCATAAAAACTAAATGTGTACAGACTCAAAGGGTAGTACTGTAGTACAGACCATAACTACTATTAAGGGTAGTAGTACAGACCATAACTATTACTAAAGGGTAGTATTGTAGTACAGACCATAACTATTACTAAAGGGTAGTACTGTAGTACAGACCATAACTATAAAGGGTAGTTGTAGTACAGATTATCTACTAAAGGGTAGTACTGTAGTACAGACTATAACTATTACTCAAGGGTAGTACTGTAGTATAGACCATAGCTAAAGGGTAGTACTGTAGTACAGACCATAGCTAAAGGGTAGTACTGTAGTAGAGACCACATTAACATTCCAATCATTCAAGAACTTCAGAAGTATAGCATGTACGGTTTAAATCAGGGTGATTATTCGATGGATGAAGAAACATTAGACATGATAATATTATGATTAGATGTTGACCTGAGTGGAGAGTATGGGGCCATAGTGGAAATGGATCAGTGTGGAGGACCTTAGCAAATATTTCACCTTGGCATTATATATAGATATCTACTACACTGTAGAACAGTTCTCTCCAGCCCTGTTCCTAGAGAACTACTCTCCTGTAGGTTTTCACTCCAACCATAATCCCATCTGATTCGAACAATTAGATGGTTGAGAAGATGCACCAGGTTAGTTCCAACTGGGATTGGGGTGAAAACTCAGGAACAGAGTCGGAGAGCTCCGTTCTAGACTGTACCGGTCTTATAGCTCAACCTGCTTTACGGAGCCATTACTGTTGCTATAGGTGATAATAATAATCAACATGGTCAGATGTTTAGGGCTCTGCCTCCACACGGTCTGTCTGTGGTTAAAAAGGAGATACATGACTTTAATGCACGAGGAAGGGAATGTACAGTCGTTGCCAAACGTTTTGAGAATGACACAAATATTAACTTCCACAAAGTTTGCTGCTTCAGTGTCTTTAGATATTTTTTGTCAGATGTTACTGAAATATAATTACAAGTATTTCATAAGTGTCCAAGGCTTTTATTGACAATTACATGAAGTTGATGCAGAGTCTCAATATTTGCAGTGTTGACCCTTCTTTTTCAAGGCCTCTGCAATCCGTCCTGGCATGCTGTCAATTATCTTCTGGGCCACATCCTGACTGATGGCAGCCCATTCTTGCATAATCAATGCTTGGAGTTTGTCAGAATTTGTGTTGTTTTTTTGTCCACCCGCCTCTTGAGGATTGACCACAAGTTCTCAATGGGATTAAGGTCTGGGGAGTTTCCTGGCCATGGACCCAAAACAGCGATGTTTTATTCCCAGAGTCACTCAGTTATCACTTTTGCCTTATGGCAAGGTGCTCCATCATGCTGGAAAAGGCATTGTTCGTCACCAAACGGTTCCTGGATGGTTGGGAGAAGTTGCTCTCGGAGGATGTGTTGGTACCATTCTTGATTCAAAGCTGTGTTCTTAGGCAAAATTGTGAGTTAGCCCACTCCCTTGGTTTCTTCACAACAATTGAACCGCTCTCCTTCAAGTTCTTTATAATCCAATAAATGGTTGATTTAGGTGCAATCTTACTGGCAGCCATATCCTTGCCTGTGAAGCCCTTTTTATGCAAAGCAATGCTGACGGCACGTGTTTCCTTGCAGGTAACCATGGTTGAAGGAGGAAGAACAATGATTCCAATCCACCACCCTCCTTTTGAAGCTTCCAGTCTGTTATTCAAACTCAATCAGCATGACAGAGTGATCTCCAGCCCTGGTCAACACTCACACCTGTGTTAAGGGGAGAATCCCTGACATGTCAGCTGGTCCTTTTGTGGCAGGGCTGAAATGCAGTGGAAATGTTTTTGGGGGATTCAGTTCATTTGCATGGCAAAGAGGGACTTTGCAATTAATTGAAATCCATCTGATCACTCTTCATAACATTCTGGAGTATATGCAAATTGTCATCATACAAACTGAGGCATCAGACTGTGAAAATTAATGTGTCATTCTCAAAACTTTTGGCCACGACTGTACAGAATGCCATTGGATACATGTATCCATTAATTATGTGATGATGCATCATCAGTGGTCATTGATCTAATTATCTATAAATGGGGCCAATTAAAAAAATAGGATAAAATGCCAGAAAGGAGAAAAGGCTCCCAATCGGAAGACAAGAGATAAATCACATGACAGGAAGTAGGAAGTGAAGGAGAAAGAAGACAAAGGAAGAGGAAGGTTACACACAAAGAGCCAAGCAGGGCGTCAGAAAACGGGTCCTTCTGCCACCACCTGGTTTGATGGTCACTCTCTCCGACCCACAGCTGAACGTAACACAGCCTGTGGTACAAAAAGAGAGGGGGAGAGAAAGAGGGAGGGGTGGAGGGGAGGGGTGGGGAGGATGGGGGGGGTAGAAAGAGGTGGATAGGGTGGGGGAGAGGAGAGAGTGGAGAGTGGAGAGAGAGAGGAGGGTGGATAGAGATAGGTGGGGGGAGAGGAAGGTATGGGGAGGGGTGGTGGTATGGAGAGGGAGGGGGGTGGTAGATGGGAGAGAGGGGGTGAGATGGTATGGGAGAGAGGAAGGAGGAGAGAGAGGAGGGGGTGGATAGAGATGGTATGGGGTGGGAGGGGGTATGGAAGAGAGGATGGTGGATGGGGAGGTGGTATGGGGTGATGGTATGGGGTGGATGGATAGGGGTGAGGGTATGGGGTGGTGGATAGAGATAGAAAGGGAGGTGGTGGTGGAGGATGGGGGGTGGATGAGATATGGGGTGGTGGTATGGGAGGGGGTGGATAGGTGAAAGATGAGGTGGGGGAGGAGGTACACATACACACAGTAAGAATGGAACAGTAAGTACACTGAGCAACAGAGAGGGAGATGGAGAGAATGGAGAGAGATGGAGGAGGGGATAGGCTGCACTGGGAGCAATAGCACCCCCTGGTAGCGTGGGAGGAATATGGCGGCCCCATCCCGACAGTGGGGTGGAGCTTGGTGAGTGTGTGGAAGAAAGGCTAGCTTGAGACAACAGGTGGTGCCCAAATCATGGGGATGGGGTGGTGGTGGTATGGGGGGGGTGGTGGTGGTGGTATGGGGAGGGGTGGTGGTATGGGTGGGGTGATGGTATGGGTGGGGTGATGGTATGGGTGGGGGGGGTGGTGGTATGGGGTGATGGTATGGGGTGGTGGTATGGGGTGATGGTATGGGGTGGTGGTATGGGGTGATGGTATGGGTGGGGGGAGGGGTGGGGTATGGGTGGGGGTGGTGGTATGGGTGGGGATGGGGGGGGGGGGGGGTGGTGGTATGGGGTGATGGTATGGGGTGATGGTATGGGGTGGGTATGGGGTGGTGGTGGTATGGGTAGGGGGGGGTGGTGGTATGAAGAGGGGGTGGAAGATGAACTTTTCCTCAACAGACAAGGCAAATGAGGCCTACTGGAGGCAGATGGAAGGACGAATGGGACGGAGGCTGTAGGGCGCTGTGTGGGGCCTACCTTGGGTGGGGGCACAGAGACTGGGCACGGACAGCGTAGCTTCGCTGGTGTAGGCAGAGCACAGGTTTTCACTGGAGGGGCCGAGATGCTTGAGGGGCCGGGGTCGGCTCCCCGAGGCAGGGTGGAGGTTGGGGTCGGGGAGGCCCCCAGGGGCCAGGAGGAGAGCCTGGTAGGGTGGGTACACTGAGGGGGCACTCTGTGCAGATAAAGTGCTGCCTGAAGTTGACACACACAGACACCATACACACAGAGGAGGAGAACAGGGGAGGGAGGAGGACAGGTCAGGGGAACAGCCTCCAAAAGTGCAGACACGCACACAGTGACTCTCACACATAGTGTAGGTGTAGGTAGGTAGGTAGGTAGGTAGGTAGGTAGGTAGGTAGGTAGGGTGCAGGTCCCACAACCACAGTGTAGGTAGGTAGGTAGGGTGCAGAGTGCTGGGTTTCATCATAAACAATACAGCTAGTTCACTGTATGGTTTAAAAGTGAAGGAAGGAGAGAAGAGAAGACTGGTTTGCCACAAGTAGTCCTGTGAAGAAGAGAAAGCGAGTGCAGTACAGTAACAAAGTCCCTACTGTAACACACTGGCTCTGCCAATACCCTCTACTGAGGAGGACCACAGGTTAGAGGTCAGGACCTGGCTATAGTGGGCTCTAACAAAGATGGTGTATAAATGAAGATCGCTTATTCCGTCCGTTTACCATTGAAAGAAAATATATATCTCCCATTGACACCAGTGCGATAGCAGCTGGGTCTGGTCTACTCAGTTAATTGACTTCAATTGAACCAGAAACAAACAGCGAGTGGGTAGTCTCACTTCCTTTTCCATCTCTGGCTCTAACACACTTGAGGTCAAGGGCTTCAAGGGGGTTCTTGCTGATAGGACCAGTTCAGACAGAGGTCAGGGGTTAGTAGTACCTGGTTGCAGGGGCTCTTGCTGCCCTGGGAGGAGCTGCAGCGGCTGGACTTGCTGCTCTTGCTTTTGGTGGGTCGTCTCCTGCGACCGGCCAGGGCTACAGCTGGAGGGACCACCACGGCTGGAGGCACCTTGCCCAGCCTGGCGAACAGGGAGTCAATCTCATCCTTCTGCTTGGTGTGCAGGGCCTGGATCTCCTTCATGTGCCTGGAGAGGAGATGAGAGGGAGCTGAATAGCCAAAAATCTTCCCCAAATCCAATCAGTCTAATAGCACAGAAACATGTCAGGTGAAGGTAGACATCTGGGGGTTTTAGGAATGGAAACATAAGCACTTAAATGTGACAATTCAAGAAGGGATATTTAAGGGATATATAACAGCAAACAGAAACATGTCAGTCGAGCAGAAGAGAGAGAGAGAAACAGGGTAAACCCACTAAAGCAGAAGACTAGGAGAGAGAAACAGGGTAAACCCACTAAAGCAGAAGAGAGAGAAACAGGGTAAACCCACTAAAGCAGAAGACCAGGAGAGAGAAACAGGGTAAACCCACTAAAGCAGAAGAGAGAGAAACAGGGTAAACCCACTAAAGCAGAAGACCAGGAGAGAGAAACAGGGTAAACCGACTAAAGCAGAAGAGAGGAGAGAGAAACAGGGTAAACCCACTAAAGCAGAAGGGAGGAGAGAGAAACAGGGTAAACCCACTAAAGCAGAAGACCAGGAGAGAGAAACAGGGTAAACACACTAAAGCAGAATAGAGATAAACAGGGTAAACCTACTAAAGCAGAAGACCAGGAGAGAGAAACAGGGTAAACCTACTAAAGCAGAAGGGAGGAGAGAGAAACAGGGTAAACCCACTAAAGCAGAAGGGAGGAGAGAGAAACAGGGTAATCCCACTAAAGCAGAAGAGAAGAGAGAGAAACAGGGTAATCCCACTAAAGCAGAAGGGAGGAGAGAGAAACAGGGTAATCCCACTAAAGCAGAAGAGAAGAGAGAGAAACAGGGTAAACCCACTAAAGCAGAAGAGAGGAGAGAGAAACAGGGTAATGCCACTAAAGCAGAAGAGAAGAGAGAGAGAAACAGGGTAAACCCACTAAAGCAGAAGAGAGGAGAGAGAAACAGGGTAATCCCACTAAAGCAGAAGAGAGGAGAGAGAAACAGGGTAATCCCACTAAAGCAGAAAGGAGAGAGAAACAGGGTAATCCCACTAAAGAAACAGGGTAATCCCACTAAAGCAGAAGAGAGGAGAGAGAAACAGGGTAATCCCACTAAAGCAGAAGGGAGCAGAAGAGAGAAGAGAAACAGGGTAATCCCACTAAAGCAGAAGAGAGAGAGAAACAGGGTAAACCCACTAAAGCAGAAGAGAGGAGAGAGAAACAGGGTAATCCCACTAAAGCAGAAGAGAGGAGAGAGAAACAGGGTAATCCCACTAAAGCAGAAGAGAGGAGAGAGAAACAGGGTAATCCCACTAAAGCAGAAGAGAAGAGAAACAGGTAATCCCACTAAAGCAGAAGAGAGAGAGAAACAGGGTAATGCCACTAAAGCAGAAGGGAGGAGAGAGAAACAGGTAATCCCACTAAAGCAGAAGGGAGGAGAGAGAAACAGGGAGAAACAAACCCACTAAAGCAGAAGAGAGGAGAGAGAAACAGGGTAATCCCACTAAAGCAGAAGGGAGGAGAGAGAAACAGGGTAAACCACTAAAGCAGAAGAGAGGAGAGAGAAACAGGGTAATCCCACTAAAGCAGAAGAGAAGAGAGAGAAACAGGGTAAACCCACTAAAGCAGAAGAGAGGAGAGAGAAACAGGGTAATCCCACTAAAGCAGAAGAGAGGAGAGAGAAACAGGGTAATCCCACTAAAGCAGAAGAGAGGAGAGAGAAAGAGGGTAAACCCACTAAAGCAGAAGAGAGGAGAGAGAAACAGGGTAATCCCACTAAAACAGAAGAGAGGAGAGAGAAACAGGGTAATGCCACTAAAGCAGAAGAGAAGAGAGAGAAACAGGGTAAACCCACTAAAGCAGAAGAGAGGAGAGAGAAACAGGGTAATCCCACTAAAGCAGAAGAGAGGAGAGAGAAACAGAGTAATCCCACTAAAGCAGAAGAGAGGAGAGAGAAACAGGGTAAACCTACTTTTCCCGTAACCGGTTGACCTCCCTCTTCAAGTCCTCGTCCTCAAACTCAGAGTCGTTATCAGAGCTCATGTAGGAGTTGTTGAGGCTGGGCAGGGAGCTCTGTTTGTCCTCTGGGCTGAAGAGCACGGTGGCCGAGCCAGGATCAATACTAGGCCCGTTAGCCTGGGAAGCGGGTGTTTGCTCCAACCCAGCCTCGGCTGCCTCATCCTGGGCTCGGCTCACTGAGAAGCGGCCCACCCTGGCATCCAGGGCGTTGGTGGTGACCTGGAAGCGGCCAATGGTGGTGGGCTGAGGGGAGGCGGTCCGGTGGGGGAGGGAGGGCAGGCCGTCCACAACATCTCCCCCACCAGTCTTACCTCCGTGGAGAGGGGAGGAGACATTGTGCAGTGTGTTCTCCGGGCTGGAGGAAGAGGAAGAGGAGGTGGAGGAGGATTTTGTGGGGCTCCCACCCTCGATTTTGTGGGGACCCTGGTCTGCAGCCACAGAGACCTGGGGATGGGGACAAGTGATGGAGAGAGATTATGAAAACACAGAATTTAAAGGCCCAGATCAGCCATAAAGACCATCACTACAATCATAGAAAACTATTCTGAAGAGAGATGGATGAAGAACATAGAGACTGCAGACTGACCACCAGACAGACAGTGCTGGAATATTCCAATCAGGTAAATAGAGCTGGAAAGGTACAGCTAGAATTCCATACCTGGAATCGTCCCATTTGGAATCCTCCAGCAATAGGCGACATGATTGGTTCCCCTTCCAGAGAGAAAGGCACTGAAACGACCAATGAGACATCATCACGTTACAATGCAACAGTCGGCAAAACATCCCAAAAGAAAAGGACAGGACAACACACGAACAGGTAGCACGACCATTTCAAAATGGGAGTAAGGATAGATGTTGAAGTACACACCTGGCTGGCCACCTGCAGGCATCCCAGTGAGGGAGGACTATGGTACAGGGGGAGAACACAGTGTGACTGTCCTGTCTAGAGTCACACCAACAAACATTCCACATACCACCACATGAGCTGTACAGGAGCATGACAGTGATGGCAGTATTAGACAGAGCAGACTAATAACGGCTACACAACTACAAAATACACATTGGAAGAAATAGTATTCATATACTCTTTCAAGGTCAAAAACATACAACTAAATCTGACATTTCAACAACTAATAAATACATTGTCATTCGTCCAGGCCTGAAGGGGGGCATGTGTGTGTGTGGTTATGGTACCTGTGTGGTGACACAGCTGACAGAGACCGTCTCTGGGCTCAGGGCCCTCCTCAGCTGGGCATCCAGGTCTTCCAGAGGCTGCTGGGACTAGTGGGCAACAACAAGCCGTTATAGACGATAGTCAAACAGACGGCAACACCGCCTCACACGGTAACACGCTCAGAACACATCAAACTAATTGGTCTCTAGACATGAATTAGTGTTGAATTTCATCTAGCAAAATGTTATGAATCAGAGCAAAACTTTAGCTTTCATTTTCCCATAACATATTTGAAAGACTGAAAGATTTAGGTAAAATCCTTGATTGGGTTTAATTTAGTCAAAAACTGTCTTCAAGCCAAGGTATCCAGGTGACGTTCAAATCAATATATTAACAGGACATTTCCCCCTTTCTCAACTTCATATTCCTCATCTCCAGCACCACCCCAAAATTGCACATTTCTGTAGTCAGAAAGATAGTTTCCAATTAGTACACAATTAATTGGAAATTGGCAATACTTCCTCATAATTGGTTAAAATCACGATGCACACCGATGATGTCACTGGAAACATTTATCTTCCTCCATCTTTTTTTTTTTTACTACAAAAAAATAGAAACGTGACATTTTCACATATGTTGATGTTGGGGTGGTGCTGGAGATGATGAATATGAAGCTGAAAATGTTACAAATATCCCTTTAAAGAATTTCACATCAGAACCATTAGAGCCTCAGAAGGCAGATGCAGTCTCTTTCTCAAGATCAAATCACCTCAGACCAGAGCAGAGCTTTGAACGGAAAATTACACATCATTCTTACAGATGAAAGAAAACAAGGAACCCCTTTTCCTTACAAAGAACAATGCTCTGGTTTGCTTGGTTTGTTCTATTTTTAGATTTGAACATTCACGCTGTGGACAACACTGTCTGACTGGGTATAAACCAAACTGTAATCTCCACTAGCCTGGGGGAGCCTGTCTTCTCGTCTTTCCTAGTTATTCCCTAGTTGATTTAGTTTAAGAAAGAATGCGCTGTGGGAGAGAAAAACTCTGTCTGGATGTAATATTTTGCTTGTGGCGAGTCTTCTCTTTCTTTGTGGAAGAAAACTATTAAAATATTGTGCTGACAAAAACCACAATGACAAATGAAGATGAGTGATGTTGATCTCCCCAGCCTCCCTAATGGTCTGTCTGGAGAAAGACTGAGGGAGGAGAGAGAGGAAGGACAAGGACAGAAAGAGGAAAGAGTGAGAGAGAGAGAGGAGCGGGTGAGATAGAGGGAGAGACAGGGGTGAGAGAGAGTCAAAGAAAGAGAGTGGGATAGAGGTGCAGGAGAAAGAGGGAGACAAGAGACAGACTTCGACAGAGCGAGAGAGAGAGAGAATCAGATAATGAGGAACAGACGTGGTTAATGAGAGTCACAGGTCATCATGCTGCTCCGCCAACACAGAGAGAACCAGAGACAGAGATGTCTTCTTCAGACACTGAACAGATTGAGCCTGATCTGATCTTCATGCGTCCCTAGTTTTTACACATGAGACAAATGAAGATGGGAGGAGGGAGGTGGAAGGATGAAAGAGAGAGAGGGGGGGTACAGATAGAGGGATGATGGAGGGATCTTAACATCACTTAGGAGAGAAAGAGAGAGGGGGTGCAGATAGAGGGATGATGGAGGGATCTTAACATCACTTAGGAGAGAAAGAGAGAGAGGGGGTGCAGATAGAGGGATCTTAACATCACTGAGGAGAGAAGAGAGAGAGAGGGGTACAGATAGAGGGATGATGGAGGGATCTTAACATCACTTAGGAGAGAAAGAGAGAGAGGGGGTGCAGATAGAGGGATGATGGAGGGATCTTAACATCACTTAGGAGAGAAAGAGAGAGAGGGGTACAGATAGAGGGATCTTAACATCACTTAGGAGAGAAAGAGAGAGAGGGGTGCAGATAGAGGGATGATGGAGGGATCTTAACATCACTTAGGAGAGAAAGAGAGAGAGGGGGGTGCAGATAGAGGGATGATGGAGGGATCTTAACATCACTTAGGAGAGAAAGAGAGAGAGGGGGGTGCAGATAGAGGGATCTTAACATCACTTAGGAGAGAAAGAGAGAGAGGGGGTGCAGATAGAGGGATGGATGGAGGGATCTTAACATCACTTAGGAAATGTAGGGGGTAAGATAGAGGGATCTTAACATCACTTAGGAGAGAGAAAGAGAGAGAGGGGTGCAGATAGAGGGATGATGGAGGGATCTTAACATCACTTAGGAGAGAAAGAGAGAGAGGGGGTGCAGATAGAGGGATCTTAACATCACTTAGGAGAGAAAGAGAGAGAGGGGGTGCAGATAGCAGATGATGGAGGGATCTTAACATCACTTAGGAGAGAAAGAGAGCGAGGGGGTGGATAGAGGGATGATGGAGGGATCTTAACATCACTTAGGAGAGAAAGAGAGAGAGAGGGGGTACAGATAGAGGGATCTTAACATCACTTAGGAGAGAAAGAGAGAGAGGGGTGCAGATAGAGGGATGATGGAGGGATCTTAACATCACTTAGGAGAGAAAGAGAGAGAGGGGGGTACAGATAGAGGGATCTTAACATCACTTAGGAAGAAAATGAGAAAGGGGGTTAGACAGGGATCTTAACATCACTTAGGAGAGAGAGAGAGGGGTGCAGATAGAGGGATGGATGGAGGGATCTTAACATCACTTAGGAGAGAAAGAGAGAGAGGGGGGTGCAGATAGAGGGATGATGGAGGGATCTTAACATCACTTAGGAGAGAAAGAGAGAGAGGGGGTGCAGATAGAGGGATCTTAACATCACTTAGGAGAGAAAGAGAGAGGGGGTGCAGATAGAGGGATGATGGAGGGATCTTAACATCACTTCGGAGAGAAAGAGAGAGAGGGGTGCAGATAGAGGGATGATGGAGGGATCTTAACATCACTTAGGAGAGAGGGATGCAGATGGAGGGATCTTAACATCACTTAGGAGAGAAAGAGAGAGAGGGGTGCAGATAGAGGGATGATGGAAGGATCTTAACATCACTTAGAGAGAGAGAGGGGTGCAGATAGAGGGATCTTAACATCACTTAGGAGAGAAAGAGAGAGGGGGTGCAGATAGAGGGATCTTAACATCACTTAGGAGAGAAAGAGAGAGAGGGGGTGCAGATAGAGGGATGATGGAGGGATCTTAACATCACTTAGGAGAGAAAGAGAGAGAGGGGGTGCAGATAGAGGGATGGATGGAGGGATCTTAACATCACTGAGGAGAGAAAGAGAGAGAGGGGGGGTGCAGATAGAGGGATGGATGGAGGATCAAAATGGCAGTCAGGAGAAAGAGGGAAAGGCACCTGAGTTAGACAGGGTCCTGGGAAGGGTGCCATGTGGTCTGAGGGAGGAGGGGGGCCAGCCTGAGCCTGATCTGAGCCCACAGGCAACACCTAATAAACAGAGGGATGAAGAGAGGGATGAAACGGAGAGAAGAGGAGAGATAGGAAAACATAATGCACTGCAGCCACATGCAGCTGGAAGGACAGGGGATTCTACCTGCAGCTCTCTGACACTGACTGGGACATTAGACAATAAACAAAGACTGTAGTGTTACTTAAGCAATAAGGGCCGAGGGGGTGTGGTATATGGCCAATATACCAAGCCTAAGGACTATTCTTACGCACGACGCAACGTGGAGTGCCTGGATACAGCCGTTAGCCATGGTATATTGGCCATATAGCACCTTTGGGCTCCTGAGTGGCACAGCGGTCAAAGGCACTGAATCTCAGTGCTTGAGGACATCACTATATACACCCTGGTTCGATTCCAGGCTGTACCACAAATGGTCGTGATTGGGAGTCCCATAGGGTGGCGCACAATTGGCTCAGCGTCGTCCAGGTTAGGCCGGTGTAGGCCGTCATTGTAAATAAGAATTTGTTCTTAACTGACTTGCCTAGTTCAATAAAGGTTAAATAAATACTAATGTACCACGAACCTCCAGGGTGCCTAATTGCTATTATAAACTGGGTGGGTCGAGCCCTGAATGCTGATTGGCTGACAGCCGTGGTATATCAGACCATATACCAAACTCGCTGTGCACCGCCCTATGGGACTCCCAATCACGGCCGGACGTGATACAGCCTGGATTCTAACCAGGGTGTCTGTAGTACTCAAGCACTGAGATGCAGTGCCTTAGAGCGCTGCATCACTCAGGAGCCCCTCAGACATCTACCGGTACTCAAGGTCAGACATCTACCGGCTACCTCAAGGTCAGACATCTACCGGCACCTCAAGGTCAGACATCTACCGGTACTCAAGGTCAGACATCTACCGGCACTCAAGGTCAGACATCTACCGGTACTCAAGGTCAGACATCTACCGGCACTCAAGGTCAGACATCTACCAGTACTCAAGGTCAGACATCTACCGGCACTCAAGGTCAGACATCTACTCAAGGTCAGACATCTACCGGTACTCAAGGTCAGACATCTACCAGTACTCAAGGTCAGACATCTACCGGCACTCAAGGTCAGACAGTACTCAAGGTCAGACATCTACCAGAGTACTCAAGGTCAGACATCTACCGGTACTCAAGGTCAGACATCTACCAGTACTCAAGGTCAGACATCTACCGGTACTCAAGGTCAGACATCTCAAGGTCAGACATCCAGTACTCAAGGTCAGACATCTACCGGTACTCAAGGTCAGACATCTACCAGTACTCAAGGTCAGACATCTACCAGTACTCAAGGTCAGACATCTACCAGTACTCAAGGTCAGACATCTCGGTACAAGGTCAGACATCTACCGGCACTCAAGGTCAGACATCTACTTGCTAAGTAGATAAAATGCCAGATGCGGTAGTCATGTTAACATTGTAACTACAAAGTAATACACATCTCCTCTAGAAGCTGTTAACCATTAACATATCTCATCTAGAAGTTAAAGATCTCCTCTAACCGTTAACATATCTCCTCTAGAAGTTAAAATATCTCCTCTAGAAGCTGTTAACATATCTCCTCTAGAAGCCGTTAACATATCTCCTCTAAGCCGTTAACATATCATCATATCTCCTCTAGAAGATGTTAACACATCTCCTCGTTAACATATCTCCTCTAGAAGCTGTTATATCTCCTCCGTTAACATATCTCCTCTAGAAGCTCGTTAACATATCTCCTCTAGAAGCCGTTAACATATCTCCTCTAGAAGCCGTTAACATATCTCCTCTAGAAGCCGTTAACATATCTCCTCTAGAAGATGTTAACATATCTCCTCTAGAAGCCGTTAACATATCTCCTCTAGAAGCTGTTAACATATCTCCTCTAGAAGCTGTTAACATATCTCCTCTAGAAGCTGTTAACATATCTCCTCTAGAAGCTGTTAACATATCTCCTCTAGAAGTTAACATATCTCCTCTAGAAGCTGTTAACATATCTCCTCTAGAAAGCTGTTAACATATCTCCTCTAGAAGCTGTTAACATATCTCCTCTAGAAGCTGTTAACATATCTCCTCTAGAAGCTGTTAACATATCTCCTCTAGAAGCTGTTAACATATCTCCTCTAGAAGCTGTTAACATATCTCCTCTAGAAGCTGTTAACATATCTCCTCTAGAAGCTGTTAACATATCTCCTCTAGAAGCTGTTAACATATCTCCTAGAAGCTGTTAGAAGCTGTTAACCATTAACATATCTCATCTAGAAGCTGTGTTTGACAAAACCCTAGAAATGACACCATAACTACAGTGGAGGGTTTTAACAACTATATGGTGCGCTACCTGATATCTAGGGGGGATGGACACAGTATAGAATAGAGTTGTTGCCATGCAACAGAAAGCAGAGCAAATGATCATTCAACAAAACGTTAGGAGACAAAAGCAGTTGATCAAGGAGGTTAACAAAGGCTGTTAAAGGTGGAGTTGGCACAATCACATGTCAATCATTTGATTTGATTTATTTAACTAGGCAATAACTGTGTATGTCAACTATGTAATAATGATGTATAATTCTCCAAAAGACCACAAATACAAAATTACACAAACTTACCTTACACAGAGGTGTCATAAAAATCTGAAATGGTTTACAACATACTGTATGTGTTATAAACAGTGCTCTTCAAGCCACATCTAATAAGCTAGCCTCCACATCCATGCTGACTGACTCACCGGTAACCTAGACAGAGGTGCTTTGGCCGGGGTAGTCTGGGTGTAGGTGGAAGGGGTCCCAGCCTGTCCCGGGGTGGTGAGGGGGGTCCCAGAGACATGCCCTGGTCCTGAGGAGGCCAGGGGGAGGCTGGAGGGGGGCAGGGGGGTGCCTGTGGAGCTGGGGGTGGATGAGTGGCCGGTTGGGGAAGAGGTTCCCGGGACACCAGTGCCTCCGGCTGGGTCGACAGAGCCATCGGCCTGGGTGGTTCCACCACCACCCAGGTCCATGAAGAGGGAGCGAAGCTTCTTATCCAGGGCGTGGATGTCATCGATGCCTAGGGCCACCTCACACTCCCCACACTGGGCGTGGGTCTGGTTGGGCATTGTAGCAGGCTGGGGCTGGGTGTGAACCAGGGTGGGCTGGACCACGGGGATGGTGGTGGTGACGGGCTGTAAGGTAGGGACCGTGGCCCCTGGGGCTAGAGAGGCTACAGGCGAGGAGGAAGAAGGGAGCTCTGCACTGGGGTTAGCAATGGAGGGGGCTAGCAGGGGGCCTTGGATAGCCGTGGTGGGGACTACAGTAGTGGTGAGCTGGGGGACAGCGGTGGAAGGGACAGGGAGCTGCTCTGAGCTTCCTCCACTATCACTGCTACAGCTGCTGACCAGGGGGCCGTGGCGGAATGACAAAGGACTGTAGTGGGTATGGAGGTGGTGGGACCACCAGGGATGGAGCCTGGGCCAGAGGTCTGGGGGAAGGAGGCTGAGGTGGACAGGGTAGTTGTGTTGGGGAGGGTGGGGAGGACAGCAGGGACTGGGGGGGACACAGAGGTGGCTGTAACACTAGGTACGGAGGAGACCACGGGTTGGGTCACCAGCAGGGTGAGAGGGGCCTGGGAAAGGAGAGGCTGGGTATCAACAGACTGGAGCTGGGTGGGGATGGGGGCGGTGGCCTGGTGTATAGTCGCAGGTGGAGAGGTGGAGGTGGAGGCTGGAGGGGAGATGGAGACTGGGGGGGGAGGGGAGGTCACAGAGGCCTCAGATGGAACCTGAGCATGGGGGAGAGGAGCAGAGGCTGTAGGAGCAGTGGAGAAGACTGGGATGGTGGTGGTAGTGGCTGCAGCAGGGACCAGGACAGGCAGGGAGGCTATGTGGACGGAGGGAGGAGCGGTGCTGGGCCCTGGGTCGTACTGGCCCTGGTTCTGTCTCATCTCTGAGAAGGCCTGCTGCAGGCTGACCGCTGAGGCCGACTGGGACAGACCCTGACCTGCAGCTACAGCACGGGCGGCTGGGGAGAGAGAAAATGAGGGAGAGATGGGCAGGGAAACAGAGAGAGTGATAGAAAGAGATGTGTCAACACCAAACCCCATCACTAAGTAAAACAGTGATGTTAGCCATCACCTTAAAATCAGGTCATACACCACAGATAGAACACTAACTAAACTACTGTTACATAGCAACTAGACATTCATAAACATGTGATGTTTTTATGATTAACTTTACAATACAACAACATTCAGTCAGTCACAAGATCAGATGATCCCGGTTTTCAGAAACATCTAAATGTTATTACATTTGGATGCTGAATGCATTATCTTGTTGACTAATAAGATAACTTATTGGTAGGCGGTCACTGTGTGTGTGTGTGTGTGTGTGTGTGTGTGTGCTAAACTCACCGTTAAAGGACTGTGAATCTTGTCTCAGCAGGGCAGAGCCTGCAGCCGCTGAGTCAGCAAAGAACTGGTCCTTGAGTCTGGACTCAGGCACGGGGCTGACTATAAACCTCCTGCCTGCAGAGTGGACCACCTGGGCTGCACAGGAAGGGATACCTGGAGATAGATAGAAATGGTAGGGTCACACATAGGGTTAATGCAAAATGGGTGCCTCTATTGAATTCAATACAATTACATTCTCAGCGAGGGAAAGTTCTATAATTCATGGTACAACAAATTGGACTACAGATGGAAAATTCTCATGCAAGACGTGTCATTTTTTTGTTGTAGGGTACCAATTCCCTGTGTGGACATTGTGTTGGTTGTTTTACCTGGCAACGGTTCAGATATAGCAGGGATCTGTTGCTGCTGGAGGTCACTAACTATCTGGGAAACAATCTGTGACACAAGATGCAGTCAGTCTGAGACAGTACAACAGCCGTTTACAACGATCCATGATGAAGTTACTTAAGCCCATGTACCTGGTATAGAAGGGTTAAGAAAGATGCTCTTTCACAGCAACAACATGGAGGAAAAATGAATGGAGAGACGTCACTCTACCTGGGTGTTTCCATCTTTCTCCAGACCCTTCTCGTCAGCCATCTCGATGACCTCACGGACCTGCTCGATGAACGACTCCCTCTCGCTCTCCAGTATAAACAGACTGGTGACCTGTAGTCACACACCAGGAAAGAACAGCCCTCTCAATCACAGTCCTCATTCTTCTCAGAATCTGATGGTTGGATTGATTCATCATTTCAGAACGGATTCATCAAAGTCAAAACACCCAGAAAGTCTGGTGAAATACAGCCTTTCATTATTACCAGATAAACTCTCTGGACCTGCCTGAGACAAATACCATCAGGGAACATCACAACACAGTTGGGATTCTGGGCTACTGCAATCAGAGAGGGGAGACGGCTCAATAATGAGAGAGAGATAGAGGGGGAGTGAGGGAGAGAGAGAGACAGCGAGAGAGAGAGAGAGAGCGAGCGAGACAGCGAGGGGCATCGAGAGAGAGAGAGCAGAGAGAGAGAGAGAGCGAGAGAGAGAGAGCGAGGGAGAGAGAGAGACAGCGAGGGGGAGAGAGAGACAGCGAGGGGGAGAGAGAGACAGCGAGGGGGGGAGGAGAGAGACAGCGAGGGGGGAGGGGGGAGAGAGCGACAGCGAGGGGGAGGGAGAGCGACAGGAGGGGGAGGGAGAGCGACAGGAGGGGGGGGAGAGCGAGGGGGGAGAGAGCGACAGGAGGGGGAGGGAGAGCGACAGGAGGGGGAGGGAGAGCGACAGGAGGGGGAGGGAGAGCGACAGGAGGGGGGGGGAGGGGAGCGACAGGAGGGGGAGGGAGAGCGACAGGAGGGGGAGGGAGAGCGACAGGAGGGGGAGGGAGAGCGACAGGAGGGGGAGGGAGAGCGACAGGAGGGGGAGGGAGAGCGACAGGAGGGGGGGGAGAGCGACAGGAGGGGGAGGGAGAGCGACAGGAGGGGGAGGGGGAGGAGGGGGGGAGAGCGACAGGAGGGGGAGGGAGAGCGACAGGAGGGGGAGGGAGAGCGACAGGAGGGGAGGGAGAGCGACAGGAGGGGAGAGCAACAGGAGGGGGAGAGAAAAGAGGAGGGAGGGAGTGTGCTCGTAATCTTTTCTGTAGTTACCATAATCTGTGCTATTTCCTCTGGGTTATCTCCGTCCAGATCAAACTTAAAAGTCACCATCTTTCTGTTGTGCGTTTCCAACTGGCACTCAGCTACCCTGTCGCCCATGTTGGATATCTGGAATAAACAAAGGAACAGAAGCCAGAATAAGATGTGGATGAAATGAAAAGATGAAAGAGAGCAGCTCTTCAGATTTATCGACAGAAATCACACGGCCTGTTAGAAAGTCTCGGTGTCGGTCTGTCTAATCAGAAGGGCCTAAACAATGCTGTGCCAGGGAACCCAAACAGGCAGGCATCAGTACAGGGAGATACACACCAGAGACAGACATTCATCAGATGCTGTATGCTCCAATTAGAGAACACTTTCCAGGAAAATAAAGCTTATTGAACTGAATGAAAAACTATCTCAGCTGGTGGGAGACAGGAGCACCGAGCACAATGCAGCGGCTTGGACAATTAAAGGGAATGTAAACCAAAGTGGATCAGAAGTAGGCCCATAATATATAAAGGAAAACAACAGGCTTATTACAGGTGCTGAACACACTAATGAAAAATCATGTTTCGTGTAGTACGTGTGGGCCATTTCCCCTGGGCGGACTCTTACATTCAGTACATTCAACTTTGCTTTGCCGATCTTGTCGGTACGAGAGCGACTCCGTACGGAGCGCCGCTGGTGGCGTTTGATGGAGCGCCCCTCCTGTCTGCCTCCATCATTTCCATCGCTCAGGCCGGACGCCACGTCAGAGTGACCGCTGAGTGACACACACAAACACCGTTAAAATTCATGATCTGAAGAATGAGAGCGAGGCGCCAAGCCTCTAAGCGAATAAAAACTAAATTAAACGATCTTGACTAATTATAAAATTAGAGATATCTTTCCCATCTCTTATAAAATCTCAATGTGTATATCTTTACCATCAGTTAAACATGCATCTTACCTCTCCATGGACGAGGGCACTTGTGGTGGTTGTAACTGTGACTGGTCCAATGACAAAGGCTGAGGAGCCGTCTGGGAGGGCTGGAACACACAGTACAGGAGAACAGAGGGTCAGAGAACTGTGGGAACCTTGTTTTACAGTAAAGAGAGTGCAAAGTAGTGTGGTCTTTTGGAGATGAAAGGCTTCAGAAGGTATTGAGGTTAAAAGAGAGGCAGAATATGAGACTTAAAAGCATGTGAGAGTAGCAGTATAAAGAAATAAGAGTCGGCTCTTGTAGGTCTTAGTGTACTCATCCCACCGTTACCAAATGTTTGACAGCATCTATGTTCAGAATGTTTCTTCCACATCTAGCTACTTGTGACCATAAAATATATATGACCAGACACATCCACAACTTCACACAACCAACTCAGGACTCATTTAAATAACAAACATACAGTCAAGGAAACACGCAGACCAGCTATGGTCAAAGAACTGCTCTCCATCATCCATACGACCAGGCGGGGGGGACATGAGGAAGGGGGTTTGGCTGACCACGGTACCTGGGCCTGGGCATCTCCTGGCGGCTCTGGGGAGGTGCTGGCTACGCTGATGACGGGCACCACGACCAGCGGCTGAGTAGGCATCATTTGGGGCGGCAGAGGGGAGGCCGGTGGCACCGGCGGTGGATGAGTCACCAGAGTGGGTGCAGATACAGAACCAGGTAGAGGATGAGCCCCAGGAGGCAGAGGTAAGGCTGCAGCTGTTTTAGGGCTCTGTGGGGACACCAGGGCTCCCCCTGGGGGTGACGCCGCCCCTTGGGCTGCGGCTGCAGTAACCGGGGCCGAGGGCTGATTGAAGGCCATCTGAGCCACAGAGACAAGTCCCACTGAGGAGGGAGGTGGAGCCATACTGCAAGGCTGGGGGCGGGAGGAGGAGAGCAAGGGGCGGGTCAGGTCAGGTTAGGACTGGCTAGGGTAACGAAGGGTCATGGGAACTAGGTTGGAGTGGGCGGATTATGGATGATAGAAATAGTAAGTCCACTTCTGTGGGATGGATATTATGTTGGTGGTTGACTAAAGGGTGACTGAAGGAACAAAACTCAAGGGGATAAGAGTGTGTATGGTGGGTGTGACAGAATGTAACACTGTGCATACAACCACTAAACAAACAAAGTCAACACACAAAGCCACGCACCAACAACAACATGCGACCAAACACGATGTGTTTCACAAATGGCATGAAACCAGATGTCAAACCGAAGGTACAACTGGTTGAACTGCACTGTGAGAACAAAGCAGTGCTAAGGTGTGGACAGGACTCCTCATGAGGCCCTCTCCACTCAGTGGTACAACACGCCTGTGGTGACATCATGCTGTTGGTCACTAACATGGACTCTAATGGAACAGCCATGATCGTCCATTAGACCTCAATCCACATTTATCGACAAACACAGAAGACACTGAAAGACAGATACTTTTCTACTGGGACTCAAACAACAACAACAAGCGATACTGAGTGAGGACAGCTGATACTAATGGAAATGGACACACGTACAGTCGCACACATAAACATGTTCTACCACCCTAGTGGGGACCAGCACTATAATAACAGCACAGTGAGTGGTACCTGGACCAGAGCTAGCTATAATAACAGCACAGCGAGTGGTACCTGGACCAGAGCTAGCTATAATAACAGCACAGTGAGTGGTACCTGGACCAGAGCTAGCTATAATAACAGCACAGCGAGTGGTACCTGGACCAGAGCTAGCTATAATATAACAGCACAGTGAGTGGTACCTGGACCAGAGCTAGCTATAATAACAGCACAGCGAGTGGTACCTGGACCAGAGCTAGCTATAATAACAGCACAGCGAGTGGTACCTGGACCAGAGCTAGCTATAATAACAGCACAGCGAGTGGTACCTGGACCAGAGCTAGCTATAATAACAGCACAGCGAGTGGTACCTGGACCAGAGCAGCACAGCTATAATAACAGCACAGCGAGTGGTACCTGGACCAGAGCTAGCTATAATAACAGCACAGCGAGTGGTACCTGGACCAGAGCTAGCTATAATAACAGCACAGCGAGTGGTACCTGGACCAGAGCTAGCTATAATAACAGCACAGCGAGTGGTACCTGGACCAGAGCTAGCTATAATAACAGCACAGCGAGTGGTACCTGGACCAGAGCTAGCTATAATAACAGCACAGCGAGTGGTACCTGGACCAGAGCTAGCTATAATAACAGCACAGCGAGTGGTACCTGGACCAGA
>NW_027008565.1:53505-88642 GCF_036934945.1 Oncorhynchus masou masou
GTGCCGGTAGATGTCTGACCTTGAGTGCCGGTATTGAACTAGGCAAGTCAGTTAAGAACAAATTCTTATTTACAATGACGGCCTACACCGGCCTAACCTGGACGACGCTGAGCCAATTGTGCGCCACCCTATGGGACTCCCAATCACGACCATTTGTGGTACAGCCTGGAATCGAACCAGGGTGTCTATAGTGACGCCTCAAGCACTGAGATTCAGTGCCTTTGACCGCTGTGCCACTCAGGAGCCCAAAGGTGCTATATGGCCAATATACCATGTCTAACGGCTGTATCCAGGCACTCCACGTTGCGTCGTGCATAAGAATAGTCCTTAGGCTTGGTATATTGGCCATATACCACACCACCTCGGGCCTTATTGCTTAAGTAACACTACAGTCTTTGTTTATTGTCTAATGTCCCAGTCAGTGTCAGAGAGCTGCAGGTAGAATCCCCTGTCCTTCCAGCTGCATGTGGCTGCAGTGCATTATGTTTTCCTATCTCTCCTCTTCTCTCCGTTTCATCCCTCTCTTCATCCCTCTGTTTATTAGGTGTTGCCTGTGGGCTCAGATCAGGCTCAGGCTGGCCCCCCTCCTCCCTCAGACCACATGGCACCCTTCCCAGGACCCTGTCTAACTCAGGTGCCTTTCCCTCTTTCTCCTGACTGCCATTTTGATCCTCCATCCATCCCTCTATCTGCACCCCGTCTCTCTCTCTTTCTCTCCTAAGTGATGTTAAGATCCCTCCATCATCCCTCTATCTGCCCCCCTCTCTCTCTTTCTCTCCTAAGTGATGTTAAGATCCCTCTATCTGTACCCCCCTCTCTCTCTTTCTCTCCTAAGTGATGTTAAGATCCCTCTATCTGCACCCCCCCTCTCTCTCTTTCTCTCCTAAGTGATGTTAAGATCCCTCCATCATCCCTCTATCTGCACCCCTCTCTCTCTCTTTCTCTCCTAAGTGATGTTAAGATCCCTCCATCATCCCTGCTGTGACCCCCTCTCTCTCTTTCTCTCCTAAGTGATGTTAAGATCCCTCCATCATCCCTCTATCTGCACCCCCTCTCTCTCTTTCTCTCCTAAGTGATGTTAAGATCCCTCTATCTGCACCCCCCTCTCTCTCTTTCTCTCCTAAGTGATGTTAAGATCCCTCTATCTGCACCCCTCTCTCTCTCTTTCTCTCTTTCTCTCCTAAGTGATGTTAAGATCCCTCCATCATCCCTCTATCTGCACCCCCTCTCTCTCTTTCTCTCCTAAGTGATGTTAAGATCCCTCCATCCTAAGTCCCTCCATCATCCCTATCTGCACCCCTCTCTCTTCTCCCTAAGTGATGTTAAGATCCCTCTGTCTGTACCCCCTCTCTCTCTTTCTCTCTAAGTGATGTTAAGATCCCTCTATCTGTACCCCCTCTCTCTCTTTCTCTCTAAGTGATGTTAAGATCCCTCTATCTGCACCCCTCTCTCTTTCTCTTTCTCCCTAAGTGATGTTAAGATCCCTCTATCTGTACCCCCTCTCTCTCTTTCTCTCCTAAGTGATGTTAAGATCCCTCCATCTGCACCCCCTCTCTCTTTCCCCTCGCTCTTTCTCTAAGTGATGTTAAGATCCCTCTATCTGCACCCCCTCTCTCTTTTCTCTCCTAAGTGATGTTAAGATCCCTCTATCTGCACCCCCTCTCTCTCTTTCTCTCCTAAGTGATGTTAAGATCCTCCATCATCCCTCTATCTGCACCCCCCTCTCTCTTTTCTCTCCTAAGTGATGTTAAGATCCTCTATCTGCACCCCCTCTCTCTTTCTCTCCTAAGTGATGTTAAGATCCCTCCAAGTGATGTTAAGATCCCTCTATCTGCACCCCCTCTCTCTTTCTCTCCTAAGTGATGTTAAGATCCCTCTATCTGCACCCCCTCTCTCTTTCTCTCCTAAGTGATGTTAAGATCCCTCTATCTGCACCCCCTCTCTCTTCTCTCCTAAGTGATGTTAAGATCCCTCCATCATCCCTCTATCTGCACCCCCTCTCTCTTTCTCTCCTAAGTGATGTTAAGATCCCTCTATCATCCCTCTATCTGCACCCCTCTCTCTCTTTTCTCTCCGAAGTGATGTTAAGATCCCTCCATCATCCCTCTATCTGCACCCCCTCTCTCTTTCTCTCCTAAGTGATGTTAAGATCCCTCCATCATCCCTCTATCTGTACCCCCATCTCTCTCTCTCTTTTCTCTCCTAAGTGATGTTAAGATCCCTCCATCATCCCTCTATCTGCACCCCCCTCTCTCTCTTTCTCTCCTAAGTGATGTTAAGATCCCTCCATCCATCCCTCTATCTGCACCCCTCTCTCTTTCTCTCCTAAGTGATGTTAAGATCCCTCCATCATCCCTCTATCTGTGACCCCCCTCTCTCTCTTTCATCCTTCCACCTCCCTCCTCCCATCTTCATTTGTCTCATGTGTAAAAACTAGGGACGCATGAAGATCAGATCAGGCTCAATCTGTTCAGTGTCTGAAGAAGACATCTCTGTCTCTGGTTCTCTCTGTGTTGGCGGAGCAGCATGATGACCTGTGACTCTCATTAACCACGTCTGTTCCTCATTATCTGATTCTCTCTCTCTCTCGCTCTGTCGAAGTCTGTCTCTTGTCTCCCTCTTTCTCCTGCACCTCTATCCCACTCTCTTTCTTTGACTCTCTCTCACCCCTGTCTCTCCCTCTATCTCACCCGCTCCTCTCTCTCTCTCACTCTTTCCTCTTTCTGTCCTTGTCCTTCCTCTCTCTCCTCCCTCAGTCTTTCTCCAGACAGACCATTAGGGAGGCTGGGGAGATCAACATCACTCATCTTCATTTGTCATTGTGGTTTTTGTCAGCACAATATTTTAATAGTTTTCTTCCACAAAGAAAGAGAAGACTCGCCACAAGCAAAATATTACATCCAGACAGAGTTTTTCTCTCCCACAGCGCATTCTTTCTTAAACTAAATCAACTAGGGAATAACTAGGAAAGATGAGAAGACAGGCTCCCCCAGGCTAGTGGAGATTACAGTTTGGTTTATACCCAGTCAGACAGTGTTGTCCACAGCGTGAACGTTCAAATCTAAAAATAGAACAAACCAAGCAAACCAGAGCATTGTTCTTTGTAAGGAAAAGGGGTTCCTTGTTTTCTTTCATCTGTAAGAATGATGTGTAATTTTCCGTTCAAAGCTCTGCTCTGGTCTGAGGTGATTTGATCTTGAGAAAGAGACTGCATCTGCCTTCTGAGGCTCTAATGGTTCTGATGTGAAATTCTTTAAAGGGATATTTGTAACATTTTCAGCTTCATATTCATCATCTCCAGCACCACCCCAACATCAACATATGTGAAAATGTCACGTTTCTATTTTTTGTAGTAAAAAAAAAAAAGATGGAGGAAGATAAATGTTTCCAGTGACATCATCGGTGTGCATCGTGATTTTAACCAATTATGAGGAAGTATTGCCAATTTCCAATTAATTGTGTACTAATTGGAAACTATCTTTCTGACTACAGAAATGTGCAATTTTGGGGTGGTGCTGGAGATGAGGAATATGAAGTTGAGAAAGGGGGAAATGTCCTGTTAATATATTGATTTGAACGTCACCTGGATACCTTGGCTTGAAGACAGTTTTTGACTAAATTAAACCCAATCAAGGATTTTACCTAAATCTTTCAGTCTTTCAAATATGTTATGGGAAAATGAAAGCTAAAGTTTTGCTCTGATTCATAACATTTTGCTAGATGAAATTCAACACTAATTCATGTCTAGAGACCAATTAGTTTGATGTGTTCTGAGCGTGTTACCGTGTGAGGCGGTGTTGCCGTCTGTTTGACTATCGTCTATAACGGCTTGTTGTTGCCCACTAGTCCCAGCAGCCTCTGGAAGACCTGGATGCCCAGCTGAGGAGGGCCCTGAGCCCAGAGACGGTCTCTGTCAGCTGTGTCACCACACAGGTACCATAACCACACACACACATGCCCCCCTTCAGGCCTGGACGAATGACAATGTATTTATTAGTTGTTGAAATGTCAGATTTAGTTGTATGTTTTTGACTTTGAAAGAGTATATGAATACTATTTCTTCCAATGTGTATTTTGTAGTTGTGTAGCCGTTATTAGTCTGCTCTGTCTAATACTGCCATCACTGTCATGCTCCTGTACAGCTCATGTGGTGGTATGTGGAATGTTTGTTGGTGTGACTCTAGACAGGACAGTCACACTGTGTTCTCCCCCTGTACCATAGTCCTCCCTCACTGGGATGCCTGCAGGTGGCCAGCCAGGTGTGTACTTCAACATCTATCCTTACTCCCATTTTGAAATGGTCGTGCTACCTGTTCGTGTGTTGTCCTGTCCTTTTCTTTTGGGATGTTTTGCCGACTGTTGCATTGTAACGTGATGATGTCTCATTGGTCATTTCAGTGCCTTTCTCTCTGGAAGGGGAACCAATCATGTCGCCTATTGCTGGAGGATTCCAAATGGGACGATTCCAGGTATGGAATTCTAGCTGTACCTTTCCAGCTCTATTTACCTGATTGGAATATTCCAGCACTGTCTGTCTGGTGGTCAGAGTCTGCAGTCTCTATGTTCTTCATCCATCTCTCTTCAGAATAGTTTTCTATGATTGTAGTGATGGTTGTAATGGTCTTTATGGCTGATCTGGGCCTTTAAATTCTGTGTTTTCATAATCTCTCTCCATCACTTGTCCCCATCCCCAGGTCTCTGTGGCTGCAGACCAGGGTCCCCACAAAATCGAGGGTGGGAGCCCCACAAAATCCTCCTCCACCTCCTCTTCCTCCTCCTCTTCCTCCAGCCCGGAGAACACACTGCACAATGTCTCCTCCCCTCTCCACGGAGGTAAGACTGGTGGGGGAGATGTTGTGGACGGCCTGCCCTCCCTCCCCCACCGGACCGCCTCCCCTCAGCCCACCACCATTGGCCGCTTCCAGGTCACCACCAACGCCCTGGATGCCAGGGTGGGCCGCTTCTCAGTGAGCCGAGCCCAGGATGAGGCAGCCGAGGCTGGGTTGGAGCAAACACCCGCTTCCCAGGCTAACGGGCCTAGTATTGATCCTGGCTCGGCCACCGTGCTCTTCAGCCCAGAGGACAAACAGAGCTCCCTGCCCAGCCTCAACAACTCCTACATGAGCTCTGATAACGACTCTGAGTTTGAGGACGAGGACTTGAAGAGGGAGGTCAACCGGTTACGGGAAAAGTAGGTTTACCCTGTTTCTCTCTCCTCTCTTCTGTTTTAGTGGCATTACCCTGTTTCTCTCTCCTCTCTTCTGTTTTAGTGGCATTACCCTGTTTCTCTCTCCTCTCTTCTGCTTTAGTGGGTTTACCCTGTTTCTCTCTCCTCCCTTCTGCTTTAGTGGGATTACCCTGTTTCTCTCTCCTCTCTTCTGCTTTAGTAGCATTACCCTGTTTCTCTCTCCTCTCTTCTGCTTTAGTGGGTTTACCCTGTTTCTCTCTCCTCCTTCTTCTGCTTTAGTGGGTTTACCCTGTTTCTCTCTCCTCCCTTCTGCTTTAGTGGGATTACTCTGTTTCTCTCTCTTCTCTTCTGCTTTAGTGGGATTACCCTGTTTCTCCCTCTTCCCTTCTGCTTTAGTAGGTTTACCCTGTTTCTCTCTCTTCTCTTCTGCTTTAGTGGGATTACCCTGTTTCTCTCTCCTCCCTTCTGCTTTAGTAGGTTTACCCTGTTTCTCTCTCCTCCCTTCTGCTTTAGTGGGATTACCCTGTTTCTCTCTCCTCCCTTCTGCTTTAGTGGGTTTACCCTGTTTCTCTCTCCTCTCTTCTGCTTTAGTGGGATTACCCTGTTTCTCTCTCCTCTCTTCTGCTTTAGTGGGATTACCCTGTTTCTCTCTCCTCCCTTCTGCTTTAGTGGGATTACCCTGTTTCTCTCTCCTCTCTTCTGCTTTAGTGGGTTTACCCTGTTTCTCTCTCTCTTCTGCTTTAGTTTCTCTCTCCTCTCTTCTGCTTTAGGGTTTACCCTGTTTCTCTCTCCTCCCTTCTGCTTTAGTGGGATTACCCTGTTTCTCTGTTTCTCTCTCCTCCTTCTGCTTTAGTGGGATTACCCTGTTTCTCTCTCTCTCTTCTGCTTTAGTGGGATTACCCTGTTTCTCTCTCCTCCCCTTCTGCTTTAGTGGGATTACCCTGTTTCTCTCTCCTCTCTTCTGCTTCTGTTTCTTTAGTGGGATTACCCTGTTTCTCTCTCCTCTCTTCTGCTTTAGTGGGTTTACCCTGTTTCTCTCTCTTCTCTTCTGCTTTAGTGGGATTACCCTGTTTCTCTCTCCTCCCTTCTGCTTTAGTGGGATTACCCTGTTTCTCTCTCTTCTCTTCTGCTTTAGTGGGATTACCTTGTTTCTCTCTCCTCCCTTCTGCTTTAGTGGGTTTACCCTGTTTCTCTCTCCTCCCTTCTGCTTTAGTAGGTTTACCCTGTTTCTCTCTCCTGGTCTTCTGCTTTAGTAGGTTTACCCTGTTTATCTCTATTCTGCTTTAGTGTGTTTACCCTGTTTCTCTCTCCTGGTCTTCTGCTTTAGTGGGTTTACCCTTCTGCTTTAGTGGGTTTACCCTGTTTCTCTCTGCTTTCTCCTGGTCTTCTGCTTTAGTGGGTTTACCCTGTTTCTCTCTCTCCCTTCTGCTTTAGTGGGTTTACTGCTTTAGTCGGTTTACCCTGTTTCTCTCTCCTGGTCTTCTGCTTTAGTGGGTTTACCCTGTTTCTCTCTCTTCTGCTTTAGTGGGTTTACCCTGTTTCTCTCTCCTGGTCTTCTGCTTTAGTGGGTTTACCCTGTTTCTCTCTTCTTCTGCTTTAGTGGGTTTACCCTGTTTCTCTCTCTAGTCTTCTGCTTTAGTGGGTTTACCCTGTTTCTTCTCTCTCTTCTGCTCGACTGACATGTTTCTGTTTGCTGTTATATATCCCTTAAATATCCCTTCTTGAATTGTCACATTTAAGTGCTTATGTTTCCATTCCTAAAACCCCCAGATGTCTACCTTCACCTGACATGTTTCTGTGCTATTAGACTGATTGGATTTGGGGAAGATTTTTGGCTATTCAGCTCCCTCTCATCTCCTCTCCAGGCACATGAAGGAGATCCAGGCCCTGCACACCAAGCAGAAGGATGAGATTGACTCCCTGTTCGCCAGGCTGGGCAAGGTGCCTCCAGCCGTGGTGGTCCCTCCAGCTGTAGCCCTGGCCGGTCGCAGGAGACGACCCACCAAAAGCAAGAGCAGCAAGTCCAGCCGCTGCAGCTCCTCCCAGGGCAGCAAGAGCCCCCTGCAACCAGGTACTACTAACCCCTGACCTCTGTCTGAACTGGTCCTATCAGCAAGAACCCCCTTGAAGCCCTTGACCTCAAGTGTGTTAGAGCCAGAGATGGAAAAGGAAGTGAGACTACCCACTCGCTGTTTGTTTCTGGTTCAATTGAAGTCAATTAACTGAGTAGACCAGACCCAGCTGCTATCGCACTGGTGTCAATGGGAGATATATATTTTCTTTCAATGGTAAACGGCCGGAATAAGCGATCTTCATTTATACACCATCTTTGTTAGAGCCCACTATAGCCAGGTCCTGACCTCTAACCTGTGGTCCTCCTCAGTAGAGGGTATTGGCAGAGCCAGTGTGTTACAGTAGGGACTTTGTTACTGTACTGCACTCGCTTTCTCTTCTTCACAGGACTACTTGTGGCAAACCAGTCTTCTCTTCTCTCCTTCCTTCACTTTTAAACCATACAGTGAACTAGCTGTATTGTTTATGATGAAACCCAGCACTCTGCACCCTACCTACCTACCTACACTGTGGTTGTGGGACCTGCACCCTACCTACCTACCTACCTACCTACACTATGTGTGAGAGTCACTGTGTGCGTGTCTGCACTTTTGGAGGCTGTTCCCCTGACCTGTCCTCCTCCCTCCCCTGTTCTCCTCCTCTGTGTGTATGGTGTATGTGTGTGTCAACTTCAGGCAGCACTTTATCTGCACAGAGCGCCCCCTCAGTGTACCCACCCTACCAGGCTCTCCTCCTGGCCCCTGGGGGCCTCCCCGACCCCAACCTCCACCCTGCCTCGGGGAGCCGACCCCGGCCCCTCAAGCATCTCGGCCCCTCCAGTGAAAACCTGTGCTCTGCCTACACCAGCGAAGCTACGCTGTCCGTGCCCAGTCTCTGTGCCCCCACCCAAGGTAGGCCCCACACAGCGCCCTACAGCCTCCGTCCCATTTGTCCTTCCATCTGCCTCCAGTAGGCCTCATTTGCCTTGTCTGTTGAGGAAAAGTTCATCTTCCACCCCCTCCTCATACCACCCCCACCCATACCACCACCACCCCTCCCCCACCCATACCACCACCCCTCCCCCACCCATACCACCACCCCTCCCCCACTCATACCATACCCCCACCCATACCACCACCCCTCCCCCACTCATACCACCACCCCATACCACCACCCCATACCACCACCCCATACCACCACACCCCCCCACCCATACCATCCCCCACCCATACCATCACCCCCACCCATACCATCACCCCATACCACCACCACCACCCCCCCCATACCACCACCACCCCCATCCCCATGATTTGGGCACCTCTGTTGTCTCATACCATTCCCCATCCACACACTCAGTGGAAGCTCCATTACTGTCGGGATGGGGCCATCACCTCCCACGCCACCACCCCATTGCTCCCAGTGCCCTATCCTCTCCTCCATCTCTCCCCTCTCCATCTCCACCACTCACCCCCCCCACCCATTCTTACTGTGTGTATGTGTACCACCATCTCCCTCCATACCACCCATCCACCACCCCATACTCCACTCCTCCCCACCCATCCACTCTCCATCCACCACCCCATACCACCACCCCATACCACCACCCCATACCACCACCCCATACCACCACCCCATACCATCACCCCATACCACCACCCCATACCATCACCCATACCACCACCCCATACCACCTCTTTCCCCCCACCCATCTCTATCACCCCCTCCATCACTCTCTCTCTTCACTCCCCTACTCCATCCACCACCTCCTCCTCCACCCCTCCCCATCCACCACCACCAACCCTCCCTCTTCCCATCTCTATCCACCCCCCCACCCATCCTCTACCCCCCTCCCATACCACCACCCCTCCCCTCCCATACCACCACCCCTCCCCCTCTCTTTTTGTACCACAGGCTGTGTTACGTTCAGCTGTGGGTCGGAGAGAGTGACCATCAAACCAGGTGGTGGCAGAAGGACCCGTTTTCTGAGTACGCCCTGCTTGGCTCTTTGTGTGTAACGCTTCTTCCTCTTCCTTTGTCTTCTTTCTCCTTCACTTCCTACTTCCTGTCATGTGATTTATCTATTGTCTTCCGATTGGGAGCCTTTTCTCCTTTCTGGCATTTTATCCTATTTTTTTTAATTGGCCCCATTTATAGATAATTAGATCAATGACCACTGATGATGCATCATCACATAATTAATGGATACATGTATCCAATGGCATTCTGTACAGTCGTGGCCAAAAGTTTTGAGAATGACACATTCATTTTCACAGTCTGATGCCTCAGTTTGTATGATGACAATTTGCATATACTCCAGAATGTTATGAAGAGTGATCAGATGGATTTCAATTAATTGCAAAGTCCCTCTTTGCCATGCAAATGAACTGAATCCCCCAAAAACATTTCCACTGCATTTCAGCCCTGCCACAAAAGGACCAGCTGACATGTCAGGGATTCTCTCGTTAACACAGGTGTGAGTGTTGATGAGGACAGGGCTGGAGATCACTCTGTCATGCTGATTGAGTTTGAATAACAGACTGGAAGCTTCAAAAGGAGGGTGGTGGATTGGAATCATTGTTCTTCCTCCTTCAACCATGGTTACCTGCAAGGAAACACGTGCCGTCAGCATTGCTTTGCATAAAAAGGGCTTCACAGGCAAGGATATGGCTGCCAGTAAGATTGCACCTAAATCAACCATTTATTGGATTATAAAGAACTTGAAGGAGAGCGGTTCAATTGTTGTGAAGAAACCAAGGGAGTGGGCTCACTCACAATTTTGCCTAAGAACACAGCTTTGAATCAAGAATGGTACCAACACATCCTCCGATAGCAACTTCTCCCAACCATCCAGGAACCCTTTGGTGACGAACAATGCCTTTTCCGGCATGATGGAGCACCTTGCCATAAGGCAAAAGTGATAACTGAGTGACTCTGGGAATAAAACATCGCTGTTTTGGGTCCATGGCCAGGAAACTCCCCAGACCTTAATCCCATTGAGAACTTGTGGTCAATCCTCAAGAGGCGGGTGTACAAAAAAACAACACAAATTCTGACAAACTCCAAGCATTGATTATGCAAGAATGGGCTGCCATCAGTCAGGATGTGGCCCAGAAGATAATTGACAGCATGCCAGGACGGATTGCAGAGGCCTTGAAAAAGAAGGGTCAACACTGCAAATATTGAGACTCTGCATCAACTTCATGTAATTGTCAATAAAAGCCTTGGACACTTATGAAATGCTTGTAATTATACTTCAGTAACATCTGACAAAAAATATCTAAAGACACTGAAGCAGCGAACTTTGTGGAAGTTAATATTTGTGTCCTTCTCAAAACGTTTGGCAACGACTGTACATTCCCTTCCTCGTGCATTAAAGTCATGTATCTCCTTTTTCCACAGACAGACCGTGTGGAGGCAGAGCCCTAAACATCTGACCATGTTGATTATTATTATCACCTATAGCAACAGTAATGGCTCCGTAAAGCAGGTTGAGCTATAAGACCGGTACAGTCTAGAACGGAGCTCTCCGACTCTGTTCCTGAGTTTTCACCCCAATCCCAGTTGGAACTAACCTGGTGCATCTTCTCAACCATCTAATTGTTCGAATCAGATGGGATTATGGTTGGAGTGAAAACCTACAGGAGAGTAGTTCTCTAGGAACAGGGCTGGAGAGAACTGTTCTACAGTGTAGTAGATATCTATATATAATGCCAAGGTGAAATATTTGCTACTTGGTCCTCCACACTGATCCATTTCCACTATGGCCCCATACTCTCCACTCAGGTCAACATCTAATCATAATATTATCATGTCTAATGTTTCTTCATCCATCGAATAATCACCCTGATTTAAACCGCATACATGCTCTTCTGAAGTTCTTGAATGATTGGAATGTTAATGTGGTCTCTACTACAGTACTACCCTTTAGCTATGGTCTGTACTACAGTACTACCCTTTAGCTATGGTCTATACTACAGTACTACCCTTTAATAGCTATAGTCTGTACTTACTTTTTTATTTCTGTACTACAGTACTACCCTTTATAGATTATGGTCTGTACTACAGTACTACCCTTTAGTAATAGTTATGCTGTACTACATACTACCCTTTAGTAATAGTTATGGATACTACCCTTTAATGGTCTGTACTACAGTACTACCCTTTAGTAATAGTTATGGTCTGTACTACATTTAGTTATAGTTAGTCTGTACTACAGTACTACCCTTTAGTAGTAGTTATGGTCTGTACTACAGTACTACCCTTTAGTAAGGTCTGTATACAGTACTACCCTTTAGTAGTAGTTATGGTCTGTACTACTACCCTTTAGTTATAGTTATGGTCTGTACTACAGTATGGATTTAGTAATAGTTATGGTCTGTACTACAGTACTACCCTTTAGTTATGGTCTGTACTATAGTTATGGTCTGAATACTACCCAGTAAACATGGTTCCACTTTAGTAGTAGTTATGGTCTGTACTACAGTACTACCCTTTAGTAATAGTTATGGTCTGTACATACAGTACTACCCTTTAGTAATAGTTATGGTCTGTACTACAGTAATACCCTTTAGTAGTAGTTATGGTCTGTACTACAGTACTACCCTTTAGTAATAGTTATGGTCTGTACTACCCTTTAGTTATAGTTATGGTCTGTACTACAGTAATTCCCCTTTAGTAGTAGTTATGGTCTGTACTACAGTACTACCCTTTAGTAATAGTTATGGTCTGTTCTACAGTAATACCATTTAGTTATAGTTATGGTCTGTACTACAGTACTACCCTTTAGTAATAGTTATGGTCTGAACTACTATCCTTTAGTATAGTGATTTGTACATAAAATTTAGGTTATGGTCTGTACTACAGTACTACCCTTTAGTATATTATGGTCTGTACTACAGTAATAGTTATGGTCTGTACTACCTTTAGTAATAACCATTTATTAGTAGTAATAGTTATGGTCTGTACTACAGTACTACCATTTAGTTATAGTTATGGTCTGTACTAAGAAACCAAGTAATAGTTATGGTCTGTACTACAGTACCCTTTTAGTAGTAGTTATGGTCTGTACTACAGTAATACCCTTTAGTAGTAGTTATGGTCTGTACTACAGTACTACCCTTTAGTAGTAGTTATGGTCTGTACTACATGATACCCTTTAGTAATAGTTATGGTCTGTACTACAGTAATACCCTTTAGTAGTAGTTATGGTCTGTACCTACAGTACTACTACTACCCTTTAGTTATAGTTATGGTCTGTATGGTCTGTACTACAGTACTACCCTTTAGTAGATAGTTATGGTCTGTACTACAGTACTACCCTTTAGTAGTAGTTATGGTCTGTACTACAGTACTACCCTTTAGTAATAGTTATTGTACTACTACCCTTTAGGTCTGTACTACAGTACTACCCTTTAGTAGCAGTTATGGTCTGTACTACAGTACTACCCTTTAGTAGTTATGGTCTGTACTACAGTACTACCCTTTAGTAATAGTTATGGTCTGTACTACAGTACTACCCTTTAGTAGTAGTTATGGTCTGTACTACAGTACTACCCTTTAGTAATAGTTATGGTCTGTACTACAGTACTACCCTTTAGTAATAGTTATGGTCTGCACTACCCTTTAGTTATGGTCTGTACTACAATACTACCTTTAGTTATAGTTATGGTCTGTACTACAGTACTACCCTTTAGTTATAGTTATGGTCTAAGTAAAACAGTACACTACCCTTTAGTAATAGTTATGGTCTGTACTACTTTTAGTAATAGTTATGGTCTGTACAAAGTAATAGTATCTGAACTACACTTTAGTAATAGTTATGGTCTGAACTACCCTTTAGTTATAGTTATGGTCTGTACTACAGTACTACCCTTTAGTAGTAGTTATGGTCTGACTACAGTACTACCCTTTAGTAATAGTTATGGTCTGTACTACTACCCTTTAGTAGTAGTTATGGTCTGTACAGACCCTTTAGTAGTAGTTATGGTCTGTACTACCCTAGTAATACCCTTTAGTAGTAGTTATTCTGTATCACCCTTTAGTAGTAGTTATGGTCTGTACTACCCTTTAGTAATAGTTATGGTCTGTACTACTAGTAGTAGTTATGGTACAGTACTTTAGTAGTAGTTATGGTCTGTACTACAGTTTTCACTACCCAAGTCCCAGTTATGGTCTGTAACAACCTGGTGCATCTTACTAACCCTTTAGTCTAGTAGTTATGGTCTGTACTACAGTATGTTTAGTTATAGTTATGGTCTGAAAACCTACCCTTTAGTTATGGTCTGTACTACTACCCTTTAGTTATAGTTATGGTCTGTAGTTTAGTTATAGTTATGGTCTGTACTACAGTATACTTTAGTAGTAGTTATGGTCTGTACTACAGTTTAGTAATAGTTATGGTCTGCACTACCCTTTAGTAATAGTTATGGTCTGTACTACAGTAATACCCTTTAGTAGTAGTTATGGTCTGTACTACAGTACTACCCTTTAGTTATAGTTATGGTATGTTCTACAGTACTACAGTTATGGTCTGTACTACTACCCTTTAGTTATAGTTATGGTCTGTACTACAGTACTACCCTTTAGTTATAGTTATGGTCTGAACTACACTACCCTTTAGTTATGGTCTGTACTACTACCCTTTAGTTATAGTTATGGTCTGTACTACAGTACTACCCTTTATGTCTAATGTTTATTATAGTTATGGTCTGTACTACAAATACTCACCCTTTAGTAATAGTTATGGTCTGTACTACCCTTTAGTAGTAGTTATGGTCTGTACTACAGTACTACCCTTTAGTAATAGTTATGGTCTGTACTACAGTACTACCCTTTAGTAATGGTCTGTACTACTACCCTTTAGTAATAGTTATGGTCTGTTCTACAGTACTACCCTTTAGTTATGGTCTGTACTACTACCCTTTAGTAATAGTTATGGTCTGTACTATAGTACTACCCTTTAGTAGTAGTTATGGTCTGAACTACAGTACTACCCTTTAGTTGTGGTCTGTTCTACTACCCTTTAGTTATGGTCTGTACTACAGTACTACCCTTTAGTAATAGTTATGGTCTGTACTACAGTACTACCCTTTAGTAGTAGTTATGGTCTGTACTACTACCCTTTAGTAGTAGTTATGGTCTGTACTACTACCCTTTAGTAATAGTTATGGTCTGTACTACTACCCTTTAGTAATAGTTATGGTCTGTACTACCCTTTAGTTATAGTTATGGTCTGTACTACAGTACTACCCTTTAGTAATAGTTATGGACTGTACTACAGTACTACCATTTAGTTATAGTTATGGTCTGTACTACAGTACTACCCTTTAGTAATAGTTATGTTCTGTACTACTACCCTTTAGTAATAGTTATGGTCTGTACTACAGTAATACCATTTAGTTATAGTTATGGTCTGTACTACAGTACTACCCTTTAGTAGTAGTTATGGTCTGTACTACAGTACTACCCTTAAGTAATAGTTATGGTCTGAACTACAGTACTACCCTTTAGTTACTACTACTTTAGTAATAGTTATTGTCTGAACTACTACCCTTTAGTAATAGTTATGGTCTGAACTACTACCCTTTAGTAGTAGTTATGGTCTGTACTACTACCCTTTAGTACTACTACCTTTTAGTTATAGTTATGGTCTGTACTACAGTACTACCCTTTAGTAGTAGTTATGGTCTGTACTACAGTACTACCCTTTAGTTATAGTTATGGTCTGTACTACAGTACTACCCTTTAGTAGTAGTTATGGTCTGTACTACAGTACTACCCTTTAGTAGTAGTTATGGTCTGTACTACAGTACTACCCTTTAGTAGTAGTTATGGTCTGAACTACTACCCTTTAGTAATAGTTATGGTCTGTACTACAGTAATACTATTTAGTTATAGTTATGGTCTGTACTACAGTACTACCCTTTAGTAGTAGTTATGGTCTGTACTACAGTACTACCCTTTAGTTATAGTTATGGTCTGTACTACAGTACTACCCTTAAGTTATAGTTATGGTCTGAACTACAGTACTACCTTTTAGTTATGGTCTGTACTACTACCCTTTAGTAATAGTTATTGTCTGAACTACTACCCTTTAGTAATAGTTATGGTCTGTACTACTACCCTTTAGTTATAGTTATGGTCTGAACTACTACCCTTTAGTAATAGTTATGGTCTGAACTACTACCCTTTAGTAGTAGGTATGGTCTGAACTACTACCCTTTAGTAATAGTTATGGTCTGAACTACTACCCTTTAGTAGTAGTTATGGTCTGTACTACTACCCTTTAGTAGTAGTTATGGTCTGTACTACTACCCTTTAGTAATAGTTATGGTCTGAACTACTACCCTTTAGTAGTAGTTATGGTCTGAACTACTACCCTTTAGTAGTAGTTATGGTCTGTACTACTACCCTTTAGTAGTCGTTATGGTCTGTACTACTACCCTTTAGTAGTAGTTGTGGTCTGTACTACTACCCTTTAGTAGTCGTTATGGTCTGTACTACAGTACTACCCTTTAGTAGTAGTTGTGGTCTGTACTACTACCCTTTAGTAGTCGTTGTGGTCTGTTACTGGTCTGTACTACTACCCTTTAGTAGTAGTTTAGTTCTGTACTACTACCCTTTAGTAGTCGTTATGGTCTGTACTACTACCCTTTAGTAGTCGTTATGGTCTGTACTACACTTCTCCCTACTGCAGCCGGCAGGCGGTCTCTTCTTCTGTCTTGTGTTCGCACCATTGATAGTGTTAATGCGGAGAACCTTAGCAAACTTCATCCAGAAACCCCACCTTTCTCCAACTTACCATGTGCTGTTCTCAGCCTCATCACATCTCATCCTCTCACCATTGGGCTAACTGATAGGAGAGAACCCACCCAGCCAACCAGATCCATGTCTTCCATTGCAAAGCAGACGAAAAGGAAAGACGAGCAATTGTTTATTACCTGTTGAGTTGATGTAACTTATTCTGACTGGGTTTGACTCAATGAAAGGAGTTTGCACTTTCATTAATGGATGTTAATTAAGTTTGTATGAATGCCTTAATGATCCCTCTGCAGCTTAAATTCCTGCCAACCTCTGCTCTCCATCCTACACTCCTATTCCCTGCACCCTACACCCTACACCCCTCCACTCTTATTCCCTGCACCCTAAACCCTACAACTACACCCCTATCCCAACCACCCTACACCCCTCCACTCCTATTCCCTGCACCCTAAACCCTACAACTACACCCCTATACTACTATTCCCTGCACCCTAAACCCTACAACTAGACCCCTATACTACTATTCCCTGCACCCTAAACCCTACAACTACACCCCTCCACTCCTGTCTTTTTAACCAAGGGGAATGAGCTGTAGAGAGGATCTGGATTTACCTCAGGAGGAGTGCCTGTTTTAGCTTGAATTGAAAACATGCTGTAGTCTGTTGTAGAAGGGTGAATGTTTAACACACACTTTCTCCTCCAATCCTCACGCTCTCTCGGTCCGTCCTGCGCTTCACATTCTCTCCGTCCACTCTTCAGGGAAGATGGTGAAAAAAGTCTGCCCCTGCAACCAACTCTGTAGTAATTATCTATTTTATGACCTTTGCCCCCACCCCCTACTGCCTCCTCCACCACCCTCACTCTCTGCACCCCCCTGTTCGGGTTGCAAAGTTGAAGCATCTTTCCCAGAAATCCCATTTGGAGGATTCCCTCCCTGCTTATTCTCTTTCTGGGAATTTTGGATAAGTTGCTGTAATTTTGCAATCCTACCCCCTGTTGCTCTCTGCTTTGAGTGTCTGTGCACTTACTAGCCTGTGGATGTCAGCTGTGGCTTTAGTCGTGTGTCGGTGTCAACAAGGCTCTCCTCTCACAGGGTGACTTGAGCATTTCTCTGTTGTGACGATGACCCCATTCAAATGATCTATCGCAGGGGTTCTCAAAGTGGGTTCCGTGGCCAGATATATAACAATGTCTTCTAAATGTAATTTTAATTTACATGAAAATACTAACAGATTTTTTTATAAATTGACCAAGGGATCCATGGAATAAGTTTTGAGGGTGTAATACGATACAATGTCATATTAAACATTTTCCATGTCTGTTCTTAACCCTGGGCAACATGGGCCGGCGGAGGCTCACAGGGATATTGGTATCCACAGTACTCAACCAATTATACAGTTTTCAAGTCAATACATCTTGTATTCCTCAAAAATGTTTGGGGAACATAAATAAATAACTGAGCAAGAGGACAAGTACATTAGAGTGTCTAGTTTGAGAAACAGAAGCCTCACAAGTCCTCAACTGGCAGCTTCATTAAATAGTACCCGCAAAACATCTGTCTCAACGTCAACAGTGAAGAGGTGACTCCGGGATGCTGGCCTTCCAGGCAGAGTTGCAAAGAAAAAGCCATATCTCAGACTGGCCAATAAATATAAAAGATTAAGATGGGCAAAAGAATAGACACTGGACAGAGGAACTCTGCCTAGAAGGCCAGCATCTCGGAGTCGCCTCTTCACTGTTGAGATTGGTGTAGTATTCAAACTAGACACTCTACTGTACTTAACCTCTTGCTCAGTTGTGCATCGGGGCCTCCCACTCCTCTTTCTATTCTGGTTAGAGTCAGTTTGCGCTGTTCTGTGAAGGGAGTAGTACACAGCGTTTTATGAGATCTAACGTTTCTTGGCAATTTCTCGCACGGAATAGCCTTCATTTCTCAGAACAAGAATAGACTGATGAGTTTGAGAAGAAAGTTCTTTGTTTCTGGCCATTTTGAGCCTGTAATCGAACTGACAAATGCTGAGGCTCCAGATACTCAACTAGTCTAAAGAAGGCCAGTTTTATTGCTTCTTTAATCAGAACAACAGTTTTCAGCTGTGCTAGCATAATTGCAAAATTGTTTTCTAATGATCAATTAGCCTTTTAAAATGATAAACTTGGATTAGCAAACACAACGTGCCATTGGAACACAGGAGTGATGGTTGCTGATAATGGGCCTCTGTAAGATATTCCATTAAAAATTTTGCCGTTTCCATCTACAATAGTAATTTACAATTTACAACAATGTCTACACTGTATTTCTGATCAATTTGATGTTATTTTAATGGACAAAATTGCCTTTCAAAAACAAGGACATTTCTAAGTGACCTCAAACTTTTGAACAGTGGTGTATGTATATAAACTAAATCATCCCTTTTACTCACCAATTTCGTGGTTTCCATTTGGTAGTTCCAGTCTTGTCTCATCGCTGCCAGTCCCGTACGGACTCGGGAGAGGCGAAGAGCCATGCGTCCTCCAAAACACAACCCAACCAAGCCGCACTGCTTCTTAACACAATGCCCGCTTAACCCGGAAGCCAGCCGTGTCGAGGAACACCGTACACCTGTCGACCGTGTCAGTGTGCATGTGCCCGGTACGCCACAGGAGTCGCTAGAGCGCGATGGGACAAGAACATCCCGGCCGGCCAAACCCTCCCCTAACTAGGACGATGCTGGACCCCATGGGTCTCCCGGTCGCGGCCAGCTGTGACAGCGCCTGGACTCAAACCAGGATCTCTAATGGCACTGATGCAGTGCCTTAGACCACAGCGCCACTCGGGAAGCCTTAAAATTATAGTTTTAACAATGTTTTGAGGCTATAAAGTGTTTGTTCCTTTTGTTTACAAACATTGGAGTAAAACAAGGTTATATTGAGTTCTGATTGGATACGACAATTGAACTAAGCACATGAGGCATTTATAAGTTAGATTCTTCAAGAATAATTGGATACATATCAAGAATGTACAAGTCAGAAAATGTATGAAGCAGGTGCTGATTGGCCCTTTAAACGTAAGGTATTTTCGTTATTGGCCAACCCAAAAATATTTAATCAGAGTCGTTGCAATGTGAATGGGAGTCATCCAGACCACAAAATGCTGAAGTCATGTTGTGATTCAGCTGCTCCCCTCCTTCCCCCATCTCTTCTAGTTTAGAGCATGGCTTGTCCTGTGGACTCCATTACCCAGAGTTCCACTGGTGCTGCAGTCATGACTCAGTGTATCGCTGCTTTACGTCATGGCTTGTCCTGTGGACTCCATTACCCAGAGTTCCACTGGTGCTGCAGTCATGACTCAGTGTATCGCTGCTTTACGTCATGGCTTTTCCTCTAATGTTCAATTTTTCCTTTTTTTATACATTTAAAAAAAAAAACTTGACTCAATAGCTTGTCAGAAATGCCAAAGGTCTTCAATGATTGAACTTAGTTTATCTATTGAACTACAATTACATTTTAGGAGTTTGTTTTTCTATCATAGCTTCATTTATTGTTTGCAAGGGAAATGCATCAGGTCCTTGAGTTCCTATTGCAGCCAGCTACTGCATGGCGACTGCATGTATGTGATTATTGTTGAGACATTGCAGTAGGCGACTGTGAAAAGGAGCTGATGTATTTTCCCAGGCTCACTCTCACCTCTGGTGTATTTTGGGTTCTGGCTCTGCTTCCAGGAAGAGAGGCACTAAACAGCTAACCTTTTTAAAGCCTGTTTGTAGCTCAATACATCTGTTCTCATGTAATGTTTGCTGTAATATAATGCCTGTTAGTGTTTAGGAAGGTTGCTGATACAGAATGACTGTAGACAACATTAGATAAACATTTTGTTTTGAAATACAATTTATTAAGTTTCCAAACGTAAACCACCATGATCTTAGGTCTTGGCCCAAATTAAATCCCCAACATGGATCTTGTGAGAGATGGGGCATTTTAGCTGTATGTCTAAGCTAGTGATTGTTGATATATTGAACATTTTATCTGCAGACAGTGAATGTGTTTTTAAAATGGAGAATGTTCTGGTTCATTCAGGGTGATGGACGAGACTCGTGTTACAGCTCCCTCTGCTGTTCATACGCAGAACACATTTGTCAGATTAGAGTAGATATTTTCATCCTGCTAAATGTTGGCCCAGTTCATCAGGATGGAGGAAAAACATGCCTCAGAGTTGATCATAATTTCATAGGATCTTGTCCTGTTACATTGACATAGCTAGAGTATGTCATTAACCAACGCAAACACACTGACACCCACACAACTACCTACTCTACATATCCCATAACCCTCCTCTCTGTCTCTCTCCCTCTCTCTCTCTCTGTCTCTCCCGTCTCTCCAGGGACCAGCAGCACCAACACAGTGAGTGGTCCAGGAGGCCAGGGTCCAGGAGACCAGGGTTCAGGGGGTCAGAACCAGGGCCAGCCTTCTCCCAACCCCCCTCAACAGGGCCGGAAGGGCACGTTCACCGACGACCTGCACAAGCTGGTTGACAACTGGGCCCGCGACGCCATCAGTCTGTCCCAGGGCAAGAGTCGCTCCAAACAGCAACCCTCACAGGGACACAGCTACCAGGTGAGTGAAGACAGACTCATTCTAGTATAGAAACAAAACATTCTCAAAAGGCCTTATTCAGCAAAATAATGGGATGCTCAAGCCTTACCAATATAGTCCATGTTTGATTGTGTTGCTTATTGGAAATATAGATTACTGGAAGTGAATGTTATGGGGACGGGAATGTTATGGGAATGTTATGGGAATGTTATGGGAATGTTATGGGGATGGGAATGTTATGGGGAAGGGAATGTTATGGGGACGGGAATGCTACGGGAATGTTATGGGAATGTTATGGGGACGGGAATGTTATGGGAATGTTATGGGGACGGGAATGCTATGGGAATGTTATGGGGACGGGAATGCTATGGGAATGTTATGGGGACGGGAATGTTATGGGAATGTTATGGGGACGGGAATGTTATGGGGACGGGAATGTTATGGGAATGTTATGGGGACGGGAATGCTATGGGAATGTTATGGGGACGGGAATGTTATGGGAATGTTATGGGGACGGGAATGTTATGGGAATGTTATGGGGACGGGAATGTTATGGGGACGGGAATGCTATGGGAATTTTATGGGGACGGGAATGTTATGGGAATGTTATGGGGACGGGAATGTTATGGGGACGGGAATGTTATGGTGTTTGTAAGCTGGAGCATGAGTTGTTGATATGGGTCCTGGTCCAACCTCCACGTAGCATAGCTGAGATAGCTCTGGCCATGTAATGTAAGTGCTATGCTAGTATGGATATTGGAGAGCAGCCATGCAGTATCTCACCCTGGTGTCTCTTCTCCCTCTCCAGGCGACCCCGTCCACCAACAAGGGCCGTAAGTTCTCCGCCCCGAGTCAGCTGTGCCCCAGCAACGCCTCTTCCACCCCCGCTACCTCTCTGGGGGGCCGCAAGGGCTCCTTGTGTCCCCCTCCCCAGTACGGCGGGGTCGGGGCATGCTACCCCTCCTCCACTGCACCTTACAGCAGCGCCCAGTGGGTGGGATCCACGGGGTCCACAGGGCCGGGACAGGGTCAGGCCGGTATGTTAGCCTCCTCTCAGCCCCTGGTTGCCTCCTCCTCGCAGTACCCCTCCTCTGCCACAGGGGGGCAGGGCTCCCTGCAGGGCTTCCATCACATCAGCACTTTGCAGAAATCCGTCAGCAACCCTGGAGGCCCCAACCTGAGGACCACGTAGTGGCCATGAGGGGATGTTAGCCATGCCGGGCTGAGAGACTGACAGACTGAGGGAGAGAGACATGAGGAGAGAAGGGTGTCTGTGTTACAAGGGGGAGAGGGGTGTCTGTGTTACAAGGGGGAGAGGGGTGTCTGTGTTACAAGCGACATCATGGTTGGTGGGACTGTATTGAATGTGAATGAGCTGGCTGTGAAGAAGAGGAGGAGCAGGAGAGAGGAGAGTCAGCTGCTGTGTGTAATGGTGCACCACTCTGCCCTCTTCTGTCTCCCTGAAGGATAACAGGAGAGGGACACACTTCCCCTCCCCCCCCCCACCCCGAGGTCAACTGTGGGCCTTGGGGGTCGAAGAAAGACGCAAAACGCGACAAGGAATATCAATGGACACGAGTGCAATGTTATGTGGCCAAAGAGGGTTAATGTGACAATTACTATTGTAAAATGTGTGTGTGTGTGTGGTGATGGGCTTTGTTCCTTCACTGTGACTGGCTTTTACATGTACTCTGTAGTAGAGACCAGATCCTTGTACTGATCTCAGAGAGGAGGGATGGAGGATAGTAACAGACCGGGGGGGGGGTGTACTTATTGTTGGGGAGCTGCAGTACATAGCTAACCCCCTTTCTCCTCTCACCTATCTGAACCCCCCCTGCCTGTTCAGCTCCTCCTGTTGGTAACTGACCTCCAGAACAGAGCTTTAAGTGACCGTACAGTACTATACAGCTCCTCCTGTTGGTAACTGACCTCCAGAACAGAGCTTTAAGTGACTGTACAGTACTATACAGCTCCTCCTGTTGGTAATTGACCTCCAGAACAGAGCTTTAAGTGACTGTACAGTACTATACAGCTCCTCCTGTTGGTAACTGACCTCCAGAACAGAGCTTTAAGTGACTGTACAGTACTATACAGCTCCTCCTGTTGGTAACTGACCTCCAGAACAGAGCTTTAAGTGACTGTACAGTACTATACAGCTCCTCCTGTTGGTAACTGACCTCCAGAACAGAGCTTTAAGTGACTGTACAGTACTATACAGCTCCTCCTGTTGGTAACTGACCTCCAGAACAGAGCTTTAAGTGACTGTACAGTACTATACAGCTCCTCCTGTTGGTAACTGACCTCCAGAACAGAGCTTTAAGTGACTGTACAGTACTATACAGCTCCTCCTGTTGGTAACTGACCTCCAGAACAGAGCTTTAAGTGACTGTACAGTACTATACAGCTCCTCCTGTTGGTAACTGACCTCCAGAACAGAGCTTTAAGTGACTGTACAGCTCCAGCTTTGGTAGAGTTGTGTATGTTGACAGCTTGTGAGGCCGGGTGTGGGACTGGTGCCATGTATGACAGCTGGTCAGGCAGTGTTGACATAACTGACCTCAGAACAGAGCTTTAAGTGACAGAGAAAAGGCCTACAGTACTATACAGCTCCTCCTGGTGGGAAAGTGACTGTCCATGAAGATTCAGGTAGAGTTTGATTATGTAGCATGTTTATTAGTGTTTTAATTTTTTTCCTCTGTCCCCATTGAACTGAGGAGACTCTTCTGTAGCATGATGAAAGGGTTAACAAGGAACTGAGGGCTTTAAAGTGATAGGGCCGAGATTGGAGGGGAGTACTGTGGTGACTCTATCCCAGGGCTTAAAGCCCATTTTATGTAGGCTGATGTCCCCAGAAGCAGTGTTGACATCTACATATCCCTAATAGAGAAAACTATGACAGGACTGATGGATCTCTCAGACAGGAGTTGTTGAAGTCATAGATTCTCTCAGACAGAGTTGTTGACTGAAGTGGTTCTCTCAGACAGGAGTTGTTGTTCAGTGATTCTCTCAGACAGGAGTTGTTGACTGAAGTAGATTCTCTCAGACAGGAGTTGTGACTGAGTGATCTCAGATTCTCTCAGACAGGAGTTGTTGACTGAAGTAGATTCTCTGGGAGTTGTTGACTGATAGATTCTCTCAGACAGGAGTTGTTGACTGAAGTGGATTCTCTCACCTGAAGTAGATTCCTCCTGTTGACTGCTCTCAGACAGGAGTTGTTGACTGATGCAGACAGGAGAACACAGTAGATGACAGAACTGACTCTCCTTGTTGACTGTGTATTCTCTCAGACAGGAGTTGTTGACTGAAGAGATTCAGACAGGAGTTGTTGAAAGTGACCTCAGACAGGAGTTGTTGACTGAAACTCTCAGACAGGAGTTGTTGACTGATCCTCAGAACAGGAGTTGTTGACTGAAGTAGATTCTCTCAGATTGTTGACTCTCTCCTGTTGACTAAGTGACAGACAGGAGTTGTTGAAAGTGATTCTCTCAGACAGGAGTTGTTGACTGAAGTAGATTCTTCCAGTTGTTGACTGAACTATCTCAGACAGGAGTTGTTGAAGTTTCTCTCAGACAGGAGTTGTTGACTGAAGTACTTGTTGACTGAAGTAGATTCTCTCCTGGAGTTGTGAAGTAGATTCTCTCCATTGAACAGAGATGATTCTCAGGAGTTGTTGACTATGTCTTCTGTTGTTGCATGATGAAAGAGGTTAGACAGGAGTTGACCCTAGATTCTCTCAGACAGGAGTTGTTGACTGATCCAGGTTTAACTGATTTCCAGATTTTTGAAAGTAGATTCTGTCAGACAGGAGTTGTTGACTGAAGTGCCTTCTCTCAGACAGTAGTTGTTGAGTGGATTCCTTTAAGATCTCAAACTGAAGTAGATTCTCTCAGACATTGTTGACTCCCCTCTCATGACTGAAGTAGATTCTCTCAGACATCTTTTGACACAGGATTGGACTGGTAGATTCTCTCAGACAGGAGTTGTATGAGTCTCAGACAGGAGTTGTTGACATGAGACCTCAGACATTGTACTCCCAGTTCTCTCAGACAGGCTCCAGACAGGAGTTGTTGACTAAGTGGATTCTCTCAGACAGTAGACTCTGACAGGATTGTTGACTGAAGTATCTCAGACCCTTTAAGTAGATTCCTCAGACAGGAGTTGTTGATGAAGTAGATTCTCTCCAGGAGTTGTTGACAGTGACCTTCGACAGTTGTTGACTGAAGTCTCTCATTGTTGACTGAAGTAGATTCTCTCAGACAGGAGTTGTTGACTGATAGATTCTCTCAGACAGGGAGTTGTTGACTGAAGTACTCTCAAGGAGTTGGACTGATAGATTCTCCATGTTGACTTAGATTCTCCTTGTTGACTGAAGTAGATTCCTCAGACAGGAGTTGAGAGGATTCTCTCAGACCCTGAAGTAGATTCTCTCAGATGAAAGACAGGACTGAAGTAGATTCTCTCAGACAGGAGTTGTTGACTGTACAAGTGGATTCTCTCAGACAGGATTAGATTCTCTCAGACAGGAGTTGTTGACTGAAGTTTCTCTCAGACAGGAGTTGTTGACTGAAGTAGATTCTCTCAGACAGGACTTGTTGACTGAAGATTCTCTCAGACAGGGTTGACTTCTCAAGACTCTCTTGAGATTCTCTCAGACAGGAGTTGTTGTTGACTGAAGTAGATTCTCTCAGATTGTTGACTGAAAGATTCTCTCAGACAGGAGTTGTTGAAAGTGATTCTCTCAGAGGAGTTGGAAGTTCTCTCAGACAGGAGTTGTTGACTGAAGTAGATTCTCTCAGACAGGAGTTGTTGACTGAAGTAGATTCTCTCAGACAGGAGTTGTTGACTGAAGTAGATTCTCTCAGACAGGAGTTGTTGACTGAAGTAGATTCTCTCAGACAGGAGTTGTTGACTGAAGTAGATTCTCTCAGACAGGAGTTGTTGACTGAAGTGATTCTCTCAGACAGGAGTTGTTGACTGAAGTAGATTCTCTCAGACAGGAGTTGTTGACTGAAGTAGATTCTCTCAGACAGGAGTTGTTGACTGAAGTAGATTCTCTCAGACAGGAGTTGTTGACTGAAGTAGATTCTCTCAGACAGGAGTTGTTGACTGAAGTAGATTCTCTCAGACAGGAGTTGTTGACTGAAGTAGATTCTCTCAGACAGATTGTCTCTCAGACAGGAGTTGTTGACTTCTAGATTCTCTCAGACAGGAGTTGTTGACTGAAGTAGATTCTCTCAGACAGGAGTTGTTGACTGAAGTAGATTCTCTCAGACAGGAGTTGTTGACTGAAGTAGATTCTCTCAGACAGGAGTTGTTGACTGAAGTAGATTCTCTCAGACAGGAGTTGTTGACTGAAGTAGATTCTCTCAGACAGGAGTTGTTGACTGAAGTAGATTCTCTCAGACAGGAGTTGTTGACTGAAGTAGATTCTCTCAGACAGGAGTTGTTGACTGAAGTACTCTCAGGGAGTTGTTGACTGAAGTAGATTCTCTCAGACAGGAGTTGTTGACTGAAGTAGATTCTCAGACTCAACTCATTAGTCTTCTTTTTCACAGATGGTTTAGCTCTGAGAGGGAATGCAGGGCGGACGGAAGGGGATATGTCCTGTTGGCTCTCTGTGTCACACATGATATTGTTTTCCCGGTTGTGAGGTCGGTTGGTGTTGGTCCTGCGTGGACCCAGAGAAGGACAGGTCTCGGTGGGGCAAGGAGAGGACTGGACGTGGGCTGCATGGTGGATGGTATGATGGATGGAAAGTAATGCCTTGGATCTCCAGCAACACAACGCTGTCTGTCCTGAGGGCTGGTGAAGCTTTCAAACCTATGATCTATTAGTAACATAAAGCCTTTTATAATCATGATGTTGACAGCGTTAGGGGCCTCGATCTCTCTACTTCTGAGTCTTTTCAATAGTGTGATTGAAAACAAAAAATGTACATTATTATTCTATTTAAAAAAAAAACAGAAAAAAGAAATGAAAAAAGGCAAGTGTTCTGTATGGACCTTTATTTACCCATCAGTTTCTGATGTTGAAACACTGTGATTATTATAAATGTTGTTGGACAACATGAGTTTAAGAAGAAAAAAGATAGAAAATACAAACAAAAAGACAGTTGGAGGAAACATTTTGGTGGATTGGTAATACTTAGGCTGAACAAAAATACAAAGTAAAAGGCTAGCTATTTTCCTTATCCAGTACTTATCGAGGTCACTTTAACCTTTCTTCTCTTTGTACTTTCTTTATATTAGATTAATGTGAATGTTAAATGGACTCAATTAACGTACTTGAATAGTAACTTGGGGTTGAGTCCCAAATAACACCCTATCCCCTACATGGTGTTCAACCTTTCACCAGGGGTCGATAGACCTCGATCATGGCCCATGGGGCTCTGGTCAAAAGTAGTGCACTATATAGGGGATAAGGTGCCATGTAGGACTCAGCTGTGGTCTTTTCCGTCTCCTTTCGCCCCCCCCCAGTACTCCAGTGAGAGCTCTGCTAGAGTTTCTAGTGCCTTCCATTATTTATTTTGCTTCTTTTTTTTTAACAGTTTTTTGACATGATGGCGTAACGGAAGTGCTGTTGATTTCTGCTACATTGAAGTGCTTTACTGGCTCTGTGGGTACAAAAGTCAAAGGTACACTGGGAAGGTGGGCTGTGGGGTAACTTGTTTTTGTTTCTTTGTGCCATTTATTGTGTTAGTATTGGGGGTTAAATACATTTTGATTTGGGGGTGGAAGACAAACTTAGTCCTAGACTCTGCAGAGAGTAGGAATGGATCTGATGGTGAAGCTTGGACAAACTCTGTATTTGAAACAAACAAAGGAACGCAGACAACAGAACAGAGTGAAGCTGAACCAGGGTTACCTAACATTTAAAATAAAGGGTCTGTTAGGAACGGAATGCTTGACTGTTCCATTTGTTCTAGTGTTCGGGGGACACGTTTCAGATACTAGAACCATTCATTCAGTATGCAAGAGCTCTCTAGCTAACACTGAGCCTATCATTAGACCCACTACAACAATCAGACTTTACTGCTGGCCTGTCCACGAAGCCTTGAGTGTGTCTGACCGCAGGCAGCACGGTATACAAGCCTCGTGTTGGTGGTGAAAGAGAGGGGAGAAAGTGGGAGGCGGATAGGAATAGAGAAGAGAAAGTCAGTCAGTGAGAAACCGTGTTTGTGTGAATGTCTCAAAAGAGTTAAAACCAGATTGTGGTGTTTTATAGTTTACTAACCAGGCATAATGTGTGTTTACTGTCAGTGGGGCAGTCTTAGGCTGTGTCCCCCAAATGACACCCTATTCCCTATATAGTGCACTACTTTTGACCAGCGCCCATGGACCCTGGTCAAAAGTAGTGCACTGAATAGGAATAGGGCGCCATTTTGGATGTGGTCTTTACAGTAGTAGTTGTGACTGGGCCCTATGCCATTTAAGGTGGGTAAAGTGAAAGTGGAGTTGAGGTAGAAGCCAGGGCTAGTGGAGGAGAGGTCAGGGGACTCTATCTCCAACACATGGCAGTAGTACTGTACACTGTGCTGCTGGGTTTGACCAAAGCCATCACCAATGGAATGAGGGTTGTTCAAGCCCAGTTATTTCATCATCTGCTTAATGCTGCCCCAGTCTCTTTAATGAAACCACCTGTGGCTTTTAGGCAGGTTTGAAGCTTGTTCTAAAGTAGCAGACAGTCTCACCACTCACAATGAGAGAAATAAATGGTTGGTTCCATCATGATTAGATTTATTTAACATGGATGTTTTAGTTTTTGGTTGATGTCCTTCTGGTCTTTTTGGGAACCTTACAAAATGTTGTAATGATAGCCAGGGCTTTCTGGAGGCTGACAGAGGAGACAGTAAAACTGGTCCAATCTCCAACAGAATGGTTCATTAGTACTGTACACTGTGCTGCTGGGTTGTTTAAAACCGTAGAAAAGTGATTTTAATAAACAGGGCACCTTAACTACTGATTAGCAGAGGAGGACTGAGATCTAGCCTTCTGCTTAGCGCTTCAGTCGTCTCCCTCACTGTAAACATGTCTGCTGGGAAATCACTTGAAAACAGATGGTAGATTCTCAATCATTTGTCTTTACAGAGTGACTGTTGTATCCTGGATATTTAAAACCGTTAAAAACAGTTGGGGTTTTCTTTGTAAAACATTTTGTGGATTGAACTTTGCTGCCCTCAGTCTACAACAAGTACTTTCATGACACCAGTGTAATGCTTGTACAGCAGTTCTAAGCCCAGTAGCAGACAGTCTTACAGGCCCTCAGTACTCACAATGCTGACAAATAAATGGTTGGTTCCATCATGATTAGATTTATTTAACATGGATGTTTTAGTTTTTTGGTTTGTCCTTCTGGTCTATTAAAGTAGCAACAGTTACAAAATGTTGTAATGATACATGAACAGTGGTTGTTCCATCATGATTGATTACCTGACATGGATGTTGTAGACAATAAAACTGGTCCAATCTGAAACTGTCCTTTTGGTGAACAAAAAATGTTGTAATGCCCCATATCCTGAACTGTCCATTACCTGGGGTCAAACATGTTTAAAACCGTAGAAAAACTTTTCCAACGATAAATAGTTCATTAAGCCTTAACTACTGAAGCTTACAGGGACTGTGCTAGATCTACCATTACCTTCTGCTCCAAACATGTTTAAAACCAGCTCAGAAACATGTCTGCTAATAAACCACTTGAAAACAGATGGTAGATTCTCAACAGAGTTGGACCAGATCTATAGCTCTGGTCCAGCTCTGTGCTCCATACGTCGTAATAAACCTCCTGGAGAGCAGAGCTGTTGTAACCAGCTTTAAAACATAAATCACTTGAACAGTTGGTAGATTTTCTCAACATTTGTCTTTACAGATCTGGTCCACTCTTTCGTTCTTACTGGAGGCCCTCAACCACGCCCTGGACAGCAGTACAGTAAGTCGTACAGCAGGATATACTTACTGGAGGCCCTCAGTACAGCAGTACAGGACCAGAGCTACTTACTGGAGGCCCTCAGTACAGCAGTACAGTACTTGCTGGAGGCCCTCAGTAGAGAGTAGCCGAACCACGCCCTGGACCAGAGCTGCATTTACAGGCTCTGGTCCAGCTCTGTGCTCCAACAGTACTTACTGGAGGCCCTCAGTAGCTCTGGTCCAGCTCTTGCTGGAGGCCCTCAGTACAGCAGTAGCCAGTACGCCCTGGACCAGAGCCCATTTACAGTAGCTCTGGTCCAGCAATCGTTGTCGTGAGAGTTTGGTTGAAGCTGTGAGAGTAGCCGAACCACGCCCTGGACCAGAGCTACATTTACAGTACTCTGGTCCAGCTCTGTGCTCCAACGATTTTGTTGATGAGTCGATACCACGCCCTGGACCAAAGCTAAGATTTACAATAGCCTGGTCCAGCTCTGTGCTCCAACGATCGTCGACTCGTGAGAGAGTAGCCGAACCACGCCCTGGACCAGAGCTACATTTACAGTAATGACTCTGGTCCAGCTCTGTGCTCCAATCGAAAGAATACGGAGCAATATTTACAATGTTTACTTCCTCTTAACTAAGTGTCATACTGTATGATACAGTGGTCCAGCAATGCATAACATGCAATGGTGAAGAGGATATGGTGACCAGAGCTACAATGGTGAAGCTCTGGATATGGTGAGGTTACAATGGTGAAGAGGATAACCACGCCCTGGTGAGGTTACAGAGAGTGGTGACCAGAGGATAGCTCTGGTCCAGCTCTGTGCTCCAACGATCGTCGTGAGAGACCGAAGACCTCTGGACATACATTTACAGTAGCTCTGGTCCAGCTCTGTGCTCCAACGATCGTCGTCGTGAGAGAGTAGCCGAACCACGCCCTGGACCAGAGCTACATTTACAGTAGCTCTGGTCCAGCTCTGTGCTCCAACGATCGTCGTCGTGAGAGAGTAGCCGAACCACGCCCTGGACCAGAGCTACATTTACAGTAGCTCTGGTCCAGCTCTGTGCTCCAACGATCGTCGTCGTGAGAGAGTAGCCGAACCATGCCCTGGACCAGAGCTACATTTACAGTAGCTCTGGTCCAGCTCTGTGCTCCAACGATAGTCGTCGTGAGAGAGTAGCCGAACCACGCCCTGGACCAGAGCTACATTTACAGTAGCTCTGGTCCAACTCTGTGCTCCAACGATCGTCGTCGTGAGAGAGTAGCTGAACCACGCCCTGGACCAGAGCTACATTTACAGTAGCTCTGGTCCAACTCTGTGCTCCAACGATCGTCGTCGTGAGAGAGTAGCTGAACCACGCCCTGGACCAGAGCTACATTTACATAGTTACAGAGGAGGGAAGTTACTGAATTTACAAAGCGTAATAATATAAATTTTTACCATCCATTTAGAATCCCGATCGATTCTGCTACTTCTCCTGTTCTGTTCCTTGTTACTGTTACGCCACACCTTCTCCTTTCTGTAACTGATAAATGTCCTGCAAAGTGCACATAAAATGTTGGAATGTCATTCAATTCAGCGTTGGTCTGACTGACACAGAAGGGGTTGAATAAAGAGCATGCTTGTTTCTCTAGCTACCATCTGGCATGTTACCTTTTCATCACAGCTTATTATACTGTAAAGTTATGACCACAAAACAACTCCAAACGTGTACACAGCCACCCTCACAAAAACAAAACATTTCAAGTTGATTTAAAGTGTTTTGTTCCACTTATCAGAATTTTGTTTTTTTGCAATTTTATGTCTCAAGAAACATCTAGTGACTTAATTCAATGGTTTTTCCTCGTGCTGTTTAACATTGTACAAAAAAATGTTTTAAAATAATAGTAAAATGGAAAACCAAACGGAACCTGTTAGGAATCATTGGCAGCGTTTAACTGTTCTGCATTAAGTAGAGGCTGTTCAAGCTTCAAATAAAACTGCGCTTTGCGCTCCAATAAAATATATTTGTTACTTTATTTGTAAACTTAATAAATAAAAGTAATTTAAATTAATCAAGTTATTGGTCCTTTAATCTTGTCCTAAATTTTGTTTTTATCCACATGTTTTAGTACCATCCACTTCCACATGGGGGCAGTATATGACATACTGTACTGTGCACTCGGAAAGTATTCAGACCCCTTGACTTTTAACACATTTTGTTACGTTATAGACTTATTCTAAAATGTATTAAATAAATACAAAATCATCATCAATCTACACACAATACCCCATAATGACAAAGTGAAAACAGATTTGACCATTTTTGCAGATTTATAAAATATAAGTATTCAGACCCTTTGCTATTATCTATCCATAGTCACTTTAATAACTCTACCTACATGTATATATTACCTCGACACCGGTGCCCCCCGCACATTGACTCTGTACCGGTACCCCCTGTATGTAGCCCCACTATTGTTATTTACTGCTGCTCTTCAATTATTTGTTATCAAATCAAATGTATGTATATAGCCCTTTGTACATCAGCTGATATCTCAAAGTGCTGTACAGAAACCCAGCCTAAAACCCCAAACAGCAAGCAAATGCAGGTGTAGAAGCACGGTGGCTAGGAAAAACTCCCTAGAAAGGCCAAAACCTAGGAAGAAACCTAGAGAGGAACCATGCTATGTGGGGTGGCCAGTCCTCTTCTGGCTGTGCCGGGTGGAGATTATAACAGAACATGGCCAAGATGTTCAAATGTTTATAAATGACCAGCATGGTCAAATAATAATAATCACAGGCAGAACAGTTGAAACTGGAGCAGCAGTACGGCCTGGTGGACTGGGGACAGCAAGGAGTCATCATGTCAGATAGTCCTGAGGCATGGTCCTAGGGCTCAGGTCCTCCGAGAGAGAGAAAGAGAGAATTAGAGAGAGCATACTTAAATTCTCACAGGACACCGGATAGGACAGGAGAAGTACTCCAGGTATAACAAACTGACCCTAGCCCCCCGACACAAACTACTGCAGCATAAATACTGGAGGAGGGGTCAGGAGACACTGTGGCCCCATCCGATGACACCCCCAGACAGGGCCAAACAGGAAGGATATAACCCCACCCACTTTGCCAAAGCACAGCCCCCACACCACTAGAGGGATATCTTCAACCACCAACTTACCATCCTGAGACAAGGCCGAGTATAGCCCACAAAGATCTCCGCTATGGCACAACCCAAGGGGGGGCGCCAACCCAGACAGGAAGATCACATCAGTGACTCAACCCACTCAAGTGACGCACCCCTCCTAGGGACGGTATGAAAGAGCCCTAGTAAGCCAGTGACTCACCCCCTGTAATAGGGTTAGAGGCAGGTATTTTCTTAAAACTGCATTGTTGGTTAAGGGCTTGTAAGCATTTCACTGTAAGGTCTACACCTGTTGCATTCGGCGCATGTGACAAATAACATTTGATTTAATACTAGAAATTGAGCTCAGGTGCATCCTGTTTCCATTGATCATCCTTGAGATGTTTCTACAACTTCATTGGAGTCCACCTGTGGTAAATTCAATTGATTGGACATGGTTCGGAAAGGCACACACCTGTCTATATAAAGGTCCCACAGTTGAAAGAGCAAAAACCAAGCCATGTGTTCGAAGGAGTTGTCCGTAGAGCTCCAAGACAGGATTGTGTCGGCACAGATCTGGGGAAGGGTACCAAAAAATGTCTGCAGCATTTAAGGTCCCCAAGAACACAGCGGCCTCCATAATTCTTAAATGGAAGACGTTTGGAACCACCAAGACTCTTCCTAGAGCTGGCCGCCGGGCCAAACTGAGCAATCGGGGGACAAGGGCCTTGGTCAAGGAGGTGACCAAAAACCCACTGGTCACTCTGATAGAGCTCCAGAGTTCCTGTGGAGATGGGAGAACCTTCGAGAAGGACAACCATCTCTGCAGCACTCTCTCTAATATATATATATATATATATATTACTGCTCCAAAAATAAATGGAACACTAACACATCCTAGATCTGAATTAATTAATTAAATATTCTTATTAAATACTTTTTCTTTACACAGTTGAATGTGCTGACAACAAAATCACACAAAAATTATCAATGGAAATCAAATGTATCAACCCATGGAGGTCTGGATTTGGAGTCACAATCAAAATTAAAGTGGAAACTCCTGGACAGTCTGTGGTGCAATGTGTGTTGCCCAGGTGGATGGAGCAGACATGATGTCCCAGATGTGCTCAGTTGGATTCAGATGCAGAGACTGACAGACCCAATCCAAAGCATCAATGCCTTCCTCTTGCAGGAACTGCTGGGACACTCTAGCCACATGAGGTCTAGCATTGTCTTGCATTAGGAGGAACCCAGGGCCAACCACACCAGCATATGGTCTCACAAGGGGTCTGAGGATCTCATCTCGGTACCTAATGGCAGTCAGGCTACCTCTGGCGAGCACATGGAGGGCTGTGCGGCCCCCAAAGAAGTGCCACCCCACACCATGACTGACCCACCGCCAATCCGGTCATGCTGGAGTATGTTGCAGGCAGCAGAACGTTCTCCACGGCGTCTCCAGACTCTGTCACGTCTGTCACGTGCTCAGTGTGAACCTGCTTTCATCTGTGAAGAGCACAGGGCGCCAGTGGCGAATTTGCCAATCTTGGTGTTCTCTGGCAAATGCCAAACGTCCTGCACGGTGTTGGGCTGTAAGCACAACCCCCACCTGTGGACGTCGGGCCCTCATTACCACCCTCATGGAGTCTATTTCTGACCGTTTGAGCAGACACATGCACATTTGTGGCCTGCTGTAGGTCATTTTGCAGGGCTCTGGCAGTGCTCCTCCTGCTCCTCCTTGCACAAGGGCGGAGGTAGCGGTCCTGCTGCTGGGTTGTTGCCCTCCTACGGCCTCCTCCACGTCTCCTGATGTACTGGCCTGTCTCCTGGTAGCGCCTCTATGCTCTGGACACTACGCTGACAGACACAGCAAACCTTCTTGCCACAGCTCGCATTGATGTGCCATCCTGGATGAGCTGCACTACCTGAGCTACTTGTGTGGGTTGTAGACTCCGTCTTATGCTATCACTAGAGTGAAAGCACCGCCAGCATTCAAAAGTGACCAAAACATCAGCCAGGAAGCATAGGAACTGAGAAGTGGTCTGTGGTCACCACCTGCAGAACCACTCCTTTATTGGGGGTGTCTTGCTAATTGCCTATAATTTCCACCTGTTGTCTGTTCCATTTGCACAACAGCATGTGAAATGTATTGTCAATCAGTGTTGCTTCCTAAGTGGACAGTTTGATTTCACAGAAGTGTGATTGACTTGGAGTTACATTGTGTTGTTTAAGTGTTCCCTTTATTTTTTTGAGCAGTGTATATAAACTCAGCAAAAAAAGAAATGTCCCTTTTTCAGGACCCTGACTTTCAAAGATAATTCGTAAAAATCCAAATAACTAAACAGATCTTTATTGTAAAGGGTTTAAACACTGTTTCCCATGCTTGTTCAATGAACCATAAACAATTAATGAACATGCCCCATTAGGACACAAACAGCTTACAGACGGTAGGCAATTAAGGTCACAGTTGTGAAAAATTAGGACACTAAAGAGGACTTTCTACTGACTCTGGAAAAACACCAAAAGAAAGATGCTCAGTGTCCCTGCTCATCTGCGTGAATGT
>NW_027008566.1:5000-12500 GCF_036934945.1 Oncorhynchus masou masou
TATAGATATATAAGTACTATAGGTGACTATTTGACAACAACCCCATAGCAGATAAGCTAAACCAAAACCACTGGTTAAGGTTATGTCGTCTGTGAATTTTAGAGCACTCAATGCAACAGACACTAAACAAATGGTTTAAAAACATCCTAATAATTTATCTTTCCAATGAACACAACAAAATATGTATATTTCACTCGGTAAATAAGCTCAGTAGGGCATGTTTGTCACTCACCATTTAATGATCTACCTGCTTGAGACTACGACCTCTCTGTACTTAACGACAGAAGTGACAGGCACAATACAGAGGTGACAGGTACTGCGTGCTATGGGAGTTGTAGTTTTCTACTGCCATTGTGGAGATAAATATGTTCTTTATTATGACATCAAAATCCCTACAAGCTCCACAATGCACCAGCCACAGCTTACTGGATATGTAGTTCTAAATACAGTCTATGGTTGAGTGTGTAATTGACCTAAAAACAAATGTATTGTAAAGGAATGTAGCCATCACAATGCTATGTGTTGTTGGCCACAATAAGAAATGTCGCATGGGCATAAAAAATCCTCATGCGTTGATGTTTTGTATAAAATGTGAGCATTTTTTTTTTCGATCTCAAGCCCAGACAAGGATACATTGTAGCACTACGTATCCCAGCATTCTACACGGTGATCCATGTTTCGGTCAGAGGAAGGGGAGAGGCGAGAGGGATAAATGGTCGTCACTAGTTACCACAGCCACAAAGTCATAAACCCCGCCCCTTTCTACATCGTATCTTCTTAAAGTGTAATTTTACCCCTAATTTCACCCCTAACCTTAACCACACTGATTACTTTATGCCTTACCCTAACCTTAAATTTAGACGATAAATATATATTTTTGTTTTCAATACATTTTAAGATATAGCCAATTTCGACTGGGGTAATTAGTGACAACTTCTCCAGCAGCTGGGTTTTTTTGCTCCCTGCGCCGACGTGAAAGCGAGGCTACGGGTCTATTCATTAATCAGATTCCGTTGAAAAATGTTTCGTCTGTTGCAAAACGTTTTTCAACTGAAACCGTTTAGGCCTTATCCAAGCTGAAAACGTTTTGGAACGAAAACAAGAGTTTAAATTGATCAAACTCAGGTTTCTCCCCGTTTCGTTCTGTTCTGTATACTTGTTTCCATTTGGTTCCTAGAGTAAACGGTAAACTGTTTCTGCAACAGACGAAACGTTTTGCAACGGAATTTGACTAATGAATATACCCCATGAATCCCACAATACCAGTCGAAGGAGTTTCTTTTTTTTCCGTGGCAGAGCTGGTTGTTTCAAACCTCAGTCAAAGCGAAAGCGAAGTCGCTATGCGGGGAGATGTAAGATGGCAGAGCTGCAAATGTTGTTAGAGGAAGAAATTCCAGCCGGCAAAAGAGCTCTTGTAGAGAGTTACCAGAATCTCACACAGGTAGCAGACTACTGTGAAAATAATTATGTTCAGGTAAGCAAACAAAAAAGGAGTGATTTTTACTCAACATTGTTATCTCTGAATAATTGTCGTTTGAACTGGTGTGAAACTGGGAAGAGGAAATGTAGATAAAGAAATTGAAATGATCACAATGAATGACCACAGTATTAGATCGCAGAGATTACACTTCCATTGAGAGTCTTTGTCCATTTCAGTGTGTAGTTTCACCGCACTGGTCACGTTGGACACGGTCTTGCCCATCCATTGCATTGTTGTATTGGTCCCTTGGTCAGATTTTGTTAGTTTACACAGAGGGTGTGTTTAAGTACTAACTTCTACTGTTTATCTTCGTTTAATAAAAATAAAAAACAATGTAGCAAACTATGACGCTGTTGAAAAATGTCAGTGAAACGTGATGTACTAGACACATATTGAATCTGATCGTTACAAAGTAGAGTAGCAGTTGTGCTCTCGATAACACTGGCCCTGCTTAATTACTGTCTCTCACAGACACCAAGACAGCTGGACATTTTTACTTCCGTCTAGTTATTTAATTACACCTATTTTATAAGAATTTTCTGTGATATATTTGCATTAGGTAGGACTATGATATTGTAAGCAATTTCAAACGTAATACATTTCAATGCATTTATAATGAGCTTATTGCTGTTTGAATATCAGACGTTCGGAGTTTGTTTTTCAGCGAATGCTTCTGCAAATTTTCCCCATATAATTCTGTTATCCTTTTTAACTAAATTTCTACAGATTGTGAGTGTGGAATTTGGTCATAGTTTCACAGATTCCTGAACTGAGTTCATAGATGCAAGGACCACTGAACTTCAATTATTTTACAGGGTTATTCTTTTTAATGTGTGTTTACCTCATCCTGCCAAGTTTGCTTTGACTCGCCACAAGGGACTGCTGCATTAGAATTACTTTAATTGTGGGCAAGCAGCATAAGTTATTGATAGAGGTAGGGCTATGGACCATAGCTTTTGCAAACTAGGTTTTTATTGGCCCCTTTTAACAGAATGTTAAAGCTGATTTTTAAATGAATTTAGTAGTTTGATATTCTGATTTGGAGTCTGCCCCGACAAGAAAATCTAAACTGTGGGCAAGACCTCATTCAATCTCAGGGAATGTGTGTTTGGAAACTCATTATTTTTTGTCCTATGCTGTGAATATACATCCCAAGTACTTTCTAGATGTAGATGTTAAAATGGATTCCCACTCCGTGGCTCTGTTATACCGTTTAGTTAACGTGAATAAGTTGTTGCCTAAGAAGACCTTTGATGAGCTATCGTAGTCCTAGACAAGCAACCAATCAGTGTGAAGAGGCTATAGCTTGCTGCTGAGATCTAACTCTCAAGTGCTGAAAATAATCTATAACTTCCCATCCGTGTGAAGAGGCTGTAGCTTGCTGCTGAGAATCCAGATGAAATGTTTTCTGTGACCGACCATTAGAGTCCACGAAAAAAGAAAAAAATCAGTTATTAAGGTTGTTTCCAACTCCATCCAACTCCAATTCAATAACATATGGACAGCATCCCTTTTGATTTAAACAAAACTTTCTGTTTGCCATGGAAGAAGTGGTCAGAAAATGACTTGTTGGACCTGAATGACAAAACATTCAGGAGGTGGAGTGCAGTGCAGAACAGTAATGTAGAGTATGGGTCAGTACTGTAGAGTATGGGTCAGTACTGTAGAGTAGAGTATGGGTCAGTACTGTAGAGTAGAGTATGGGTCAGTACTGTAGAGTAGAGTATGGGTCAGTACTGTAGAGTAGAGTATGGGTCAGTACTGTAGAGTATGGGTCAGTACTGTAGAGTATGGGTCAGTACTGTAGAGTATGGGTCAGTACTGTACTGTAGAGTATGGGTCAGTACTGTACTGTAGAGTATGGGTCAGTACTGTACTGTAGAGTATGGGTCAGTACTGTACTGTAGAGTATGGGTCAGTACTGTACTGTAGAGTATGGGTCAGTACTGTACTGTAGAGTATGGGTCAGTACTGTAGAGTAGAGTATGGGTCAGTACTGTAGAGTAGAGTATGGGTCAGTACTGTAGAGTGTATGGGTCAGTACTGTAGAGTAGTATGGGTCAGTACTGTAGAGTAGAGTATGGGTCAGTACTGTAGAGTAGAGTATGGGTCAGTACTGTAGAGTAGAGTATGGGTCAGTACTGTAGAGTAGAGTATGGGTCAGTACTGTAGAGTAGAGTATGGGTCAGTACTGTAGAGTAGAGTATGGGTCAGTACTGTAGAGTAGAGTATGGGTCAGTACTGTAGAGTAGAGTATGGGTCAGTACTGTAGAGTATGGGTCAGTACTGTAGAGTATGGGTCAGTACTGTACAGTAGAGTATGGGTCAGTACTGTACAGTAGAGTATGGGTCAGTACTGTAGAGTATGGGTCAGTACTGTAGAGTATGGGTCAGTACTGTAGAGTAGAGTATGGGTCAGTACTGTAGAGTAGAGTATGGGTCAGTACTGTAGAGTATGGGTCAGTACTGTAGAGTAGAGTATGGGTCAGTACTGTAGAGTAGAATATGGGTCAGTACTGTAGAGTATGGGTCAGTACTGTAGAGTATGGGTCAGTACTGTAGAGTATGGGTCAGTACTGTAGAGTATGGGTCAGTACAGTAGAGTATGGGTCAGTACAGTAGAGTATGGGTCAGTACAGTAGAGTATGGGTCAGTACAGTAGAGTATGGGTCAGTACAGTAGAGTATGGGTCAGTACAGTAGAGTATGGGTCAGTACAGTAGAGTATGGGTCAGTACAGTAGAGTATGGGTCAGTACAGTAGAGTATGGGTCAGTACTGTACAGTAGAGTATGGGTCAGTACTGTACAGTAGAGTAGAGTCAGTATGTAGAGTATGGGTCAGTACAAGTAGAGTATGGGTCAGTACTTACAGTAGAGTATGGGTCAGTACTGTACAGTAGAGTATGGGTCAGTACTGTAGAGTATGGGTCAGTACTGTAGAGTATGGGTCAGTACTGTAGAGTAGAGTATGGGTCAGTACTGTAAGTAGAGTATGGGTCAGTACTGTAGAGTATGGGTCAGTACTGTAGAGTATGGAGTACTGTAGAGGATATGGTCAGTACAGAGTATGGGTCAGTACTGTAGAGTATGGGTCAGTACTGTACTGTAGAGTATGGGTCAGTACTGTACTGAGGATATGGGTCAGTACTGTAAGAGTATGGGTCAGTACTGTAGAGTAGAGTATGGGTCAGTACTGTAGAGTAGAGTATGGGTCAGTACTGTAAGTAGAGTATGGGTCAGTACTGTAGAGTAGAGTATGGGTCAGTACTGTAGAGTAGAGTATGGGTCAGTACTGTAGAGTAGAGTATGGTAGAGTATGGGTCAGTACTGTAAGAGTATGGGTCAGTACTTATGGGTCAGTACTGTAGAGTATGGGTCAGTACTGTAGAGTAGAGTATGGGTCAGTACTGTAATACAGTACTGTAGAGTAGGGTCAGTATGTAGGTCAGTACTGTAATACTGTAGAGTAGAGTATGGGTCAGTACTGTAGAGTAGAGTATGGGTCAGTACTGTAGAGTAGAGTATGGGTCAGTACAATATGGGTCAGTACTGTACAGTACAGTAGAGTATGGGTCAGTACAGTAGAGTATGGGTCAGTACAGTAGAGTATGGGTCAGTACAATAGAGTATGGGTCAGTACTGTACAGTAGAGTATGGGTCAGTACTGTAGGGTATGGGTCAGTACTGTAGAGTAGAGTATGGGTCAGTACTTACAGTAGAGTATGGGTCAGTACTGTACAGTAGAGTCAGTACAATATGGGTCAGTACTTTACAGTAGAGAGTAGAGTATGGGTCAGTACTGTAGAGTAGAGTATGGGTCAGTACTGTAGAGTAGAGTATGGGTCAGTACTGTAGAGTATGGGTCAGTACTGTAAGTACAGTACTGTTAGAGTATGGGTCAGTACTGTAGAGTATGGTCAGTACAAGTACAGTACAGTAGAGTATGGGTCAGTACAGTAGAGTATGGGTCAGTACAGTAGAGTATGGGTCAGTACTGTACAGTAGAGTATGGGTCAGTACTGTACAGTAGAGTATGGGTCAGTACTGTACTGTAGAGTATGGGTCAGTACTGTACTGTAGAGTATGGGTCAGTACTGTACTGTAGAGTATGGGTCAGTACTGTACTGTAGAGTAGAGGTCAGTACTGTACAGTAGAGTATAGGTCAGTACTGTACAGTAGAGAATATGTGTGTACAATACAGTACTTTACAGTAGAGTAGAGGATAGGTCAGTACAATACAGTACTTTACAGTAGAGGATAGGTCAGTACAATACAGTACTTTACAGTAGAGTATAGGTCAGTACAATACAGTACTTTACAGTAGAGTAGAGGATAGGTCAGTACAATGCAGTACTTTACAGTAGAGTAGAGTATAGGTCAGTACAATACAGTACTTTACAGTAGAGTAGAGGATAGGTCAGTACAATACAATACTTTACAGTAGAGTAGAGGATAGGTCAGTACAATACAGTACTGTAAAGTAGAGTATAGGTCTGTACAATACAGTACTGTAAAGTAGAGTATAGGTCTGTACAATACAGTACTGTAAAGTAGAGGATAGGTCAGTACAATACAATACTTTACAGTAGAGTAGAGGATAGGTCAGTACAATACTTTACAGTAAAGTAGAGTATAGGTCAGTACAATACAGTAGAGTAGAGGAAAGGTCAGTACAATACAGTACTTTACAATAGAGGATAGGTCAGTACAATACAGTAGAGTAGAGGATAGGTCAGTACAATACAGTACAATACAGTAGAGTAGAGGATAGGTCAGTACAATACAGTACTTTACAGTAGAGTAGAGGATAGGTCAGTACAATACAGTACTTTACAGTAGAGTGGAGGATAGATCAGTACAATACAGTACTTTACAGTAGAGTAGAGGATAGATCAGTACAATACAGTGCTTTACAGTAGAGTAGAGGATAGGTCAGTACAATACAGGACTGTAAAGTAGAGTATAGGTCAGTACAATACAATACTTTACAGTAGAGTAGAGGATAGGTCAGTACAATACAGTAGAGTAGAGGATGGGTCAGTACAATACAGTACTTTACAGTATAGTAGAGGATAGGTCAGTACAATACTTTACAGTAAAGTAGAGTATAGGTCAGTACAATACAGTAGAGTAGAGGAAAGGTCAGTACAATACAGTACTTTACAGTAGAGTAGAGTATAGGTCAGTACAATACAGTACTTTACAGTAGAGTAGAGGATAGGTCAGTACAATACAGTACTTTACAGTATCGTGGAGGATAGATCAGTACAATACAGTACTTTACAGTAGAGTAGAGGATAGATCAGTACAATACAGTGCTTTACAGTAGAGTAGAGGATAGGTCAGTACAATACAGTACTGTAAAGTAGAGTATAGGTCTGTACAATACAGTACTGTAAAGTAGAGTAGAGGATAGGTCAGTACAATACAGTACTTTACAGTAGAGTGGAGGATAGATCAGTACAATACAGTAGAGTAGAGGATAGGTCAGTACAATACACTACTTTACAGTAGAGTAGAGGATAGGTCAGTACAATACAGTACTGTAAAGTAGAGTATAGGTCTGTACAATACAGTACTGTAAAGTAGAGTAGAGGATAGGTCAGTACAATACAGTACTTTACAGTTTAGGTCAGTAGAGAGTAGAGGATAGGTCAGTACAATACAGTACTTTACAGTAGAGGATAGGTCAGTACAATACAGTACTTTACAGTAGAGTGGAGGATAGATCAGTTACAGTACTTTACAGTAGAGTAGAGGATAGATCAGTACAATACAGTTTTACAGTAGAGTAGAGGAATAGGTCAGTACAATACAATACTTTACAGTAGAGGATAGGTCAGTTACAGTACTGTAAAGTAGAGTAGAGGATTTACAATACAGTACTTTACAGTAGAGTGGAGGATAGATCAGTACAATACAGTACTTTACAGTAGAGGATAGATCAGTACAATACAGTGCTTTACAGTAGAGTAGAGGATAGGTCAGTACAATACAATACTTTACAGTAGAGTAGAGG
>NW_027008566.1:17500-53901 GCF_036934945.1 Oncorhynchus masou masou
GTCCTGACGACCCTGGAGGTTCCTGGTCCTGGACCCCATCATGTCCTGTTCCTGGACATCTTTTTCCTGTGTCCTTTCCCCTACAGTTATTCTTGGTCCTGGTACCCTTTAGTTTATCCTGGTCCTGGACTGATTTTCCATTTGCTGGTGACCCTGTTTTCAAATTACTGGTCCTGGACCCTGTTTTCCTGGTCCTGGAAAAATAAATGTTTTCCTGGTCCTGGACCCTGTTTTCCTGGTCCTGGACCCTGTTTAATGACAGGTCCTGGACCCTGTTTTCCCGGTCCTGGACCCTGTTTTCCCGGTCCTGGACCCTGTTTTCCCGGTCCTGGACCCTGTTTTCCCGGTCCTGGACCCTGTTTTCCTGGTCCTGTGACCCTGTTTTCCCGGTCCTGGACCCAGAAGTGAATTTTCCCGGTCCTGGACCCTGTTTTCCACACCTGGACCCTGTTTTCCCGGTCCTGACCCTGTTTTCTCCGGTCCCGGACCGTGTTTCCCGGTCCCTGTGACAGCCAGGGCAGTGGTTTTTCGTATTCGCTGGGCTGTCGTCAGGGGAAAGACCTAGTGGCTTGGAGGTTGACCAGCCAAGCCCATTCATCCACCCCATCATGTCCCATGTTCAGGACATCTTTTCTCACCGTGTCTCACTTTCCCCTAATAGTTATTCTTGGCAAGTTGTATTTATTTAGCTTTATTCTTTATGTAAAACCAGGTAAGTTGACTGATAATACATTCTCATTTGCTGGTGACTAAACATCGGACAAATTACATACAAGATGTAAGTCACGTGGTGAACAAGAAAGAACTATAATAATAATTTAAACAAAAAATAAAAATAAATGATGAGATATTCCAGAACTAAATTGAGACCGACTGTAGGCCAAAGTGTTGGAGTGAACAATGGAGAGCATTGTAACCATATGCAATGCCAATGCACTTAATGACAGTATGATTCAAATTCATTCAGTCACGTGGTGACACAGATTAGTTGGCCTCTTTTTTTGAACAACTGTGTGTAGACTGTCCTGGTCAACGGGTGTGACCTCACGTGTACCAATGCTGTAAGTGAAGTGCATTGAACAGAAGTGAATTTTCCCTGGAAAAGAGCCAGTCTGGCCTGAAGGTGTCATTTTCACACAGCTCTGTCTCTTACGGGTTACAGAGTCCTCTTTCTCTCCCGTTCTTTCTCTTGTTCCCTCTCAGTCTCAGCTCTCAGAGTGCCCTGTTTTTCTTCTCTCAGTGAGGAAAGCCTAGTGGCTCCTAGCCTGACCAGCCAAGCCCATTCATCCCTTCGACCACCTGCCATTCCCCCCTGAGTTGACTGTAGTTTTGGTTTAGTCCACACTAGGCATTGTAACTAATAGTCACTTGGTGAACATAGGACTTTAAAAACCAGGGGTGAATAGAAAGTAAGAAAACAACAGGGTGTAGACTCACATATCTACAATGTAAGACTCACAGTCACGTGGTAACAACAATAAGTCACGTCTTCAACGGTGTGACTCACAGTCACGTGGTGAACTGGATATAGTCAGTCACGTGGTAACAACATTTGTAGACTCACAGTCACATGGTGAACAAAGGGTGTAGACTAACAGTGTGAAATGCTTATTGATGGGCCTTAAGTCACGTGATGAACAAAGGGTGTAGACTAACAGTCATGTGGTGAACAACGGGTGTAGACTCACAGTCACGTGGTGAACAACGGGTGTAGACTCACAGTCACGTGGTGAACAACGGGTGTAGACTCACAGTCACGTGGTGAACAACGGGTGTAGACTCACAGTCACATGGTGAACAACGGGTGTAGACTAACAGTGAGAAATGCTTACTGACGGGTCCTTAAGTCACATGGTGAACAACTGGTGTAGACAGTCACGTGGTGAACAACGGGTGTAGACTCACAGTGAGAAATGCTTACTGACTGGTCCTTTTCGTACAATATAAATAGTGACACAAGGAATACATACTAATCATTAGCACATGAGGACATGACTCTCTCAACTGGTTGAATCTGTGAGGGGGGGGGGGGGGGGAGTCAAGCCCCTGCTTTTCAACACTCTGTGCAACCAGTATTGATAGACTTACTGTATCAAATCAAATTTTATTTAACAGTATCTAAGTCTGATTAATAGGTGTTCATGTTGCAGTGGCCTAGTAAACATTTCCAGGAGAAGCGCTTCAAACACCAGGGGTTTATAGAACAACAGGACAGTAACTGGAATCACAGCTGTTCCTCCCTTACTCTTGGTTTAGCATTCTTTTCAAAAACAAGATTGCTTTGATTTAGTCCTGTTCTTTAACTTTGATTTTTTTGGTTTTGAGACGGGGACGTGAATCCAGCTGATTTAAAAAAATAAAAAATAAAAATAACTTGTAGATTCCATTTGAAATCAACCAAAGTTTGATGTACTGTCTGTTTTGTAGTTTAATCCTGGGTTTAATTTAATTTAATTTATAGTTGTTGATGTCTTCCCAAATGCTATATAGGCCTAAATAGCATCATTGATTATATGATAAAGTATGGTTATATTTTCATTTAGCAAAGGATAGCCTGTGTTTAATTTCATTGTGTATTAGAAGCACAGTTAGAGATCATTGTGAGGGGATTTTGCCAGCGGTTGAATGAGGAATTAGGCTTCCAGGGAAAGTGTTGTTTGAGGCAACAGTAACCTTAGCAACAGTAACCTTAGCGAAGGGTCAGCAGAATTTTTTTTTGTTGTTTTTTTTGAAACTATGAATTTAGCAGTTTAGATTTTATTGTTTGAGCAAAATAACACAGGATTAGCATGGCAAAGCTTCAAAATGCAAATTAATTACTTAAAAATCATACAATGTGATTTTCTGGATTTTTGTTTTAGATTCCATCTCTCACAGTTGAAGTGTACCTATGATAAATATTACAGACCTCTACATGCTTTGTAAGTAGGAAAACCTGCAAAATTGGCAGTGTATCAAATACTTGTTTTTCCCACTGTACATTTGGTTGAGTTGTCAACTAAGTTGAATTCAATGTGGTGACATTTTGTGTAGATTTTCACGTCATTGGATTTAGGTAAAAATTTGGGTGGAAAAAAAGACTACATTCTCGAACGGTGATAATCAGTTTTCCACGTTTGATTCAAGTAATGGTTTTCCATTGGTTGATTCAGTGGGTAATGACTTTAAATGGGAGCTAATGGCTGTTTCAGCCTTAATTCAAAATGGATTAAATTAAACAAACATTCTCACCCATCTACACACAATAATGGAAGACTGGAAATGTTTGCGGATTTATTGAAAATGAAATACAGAAATATCTAACTTACATAAATATGCACACCCCTGAGTCAATACTTTGTAGAAGCACCTTTGGGCAGCGATTGCAGCTGTCAGTATGTCTGGGTCTCTAAGAGCTTTTCACACTTGGATTGTGCAACATTTGCCCATTTTTTTATTATTTTCAAAATTCTTCAGTCTGTTTGGTTGGTTGCTGATTATTGCTAGACAACCATTTTCAGGTCATAACTGTAACTCAGCCACTCAGGAACATTAACTGTCTTCTTGGTAATGAACTCCAGTATAGATTTGGCCTTGTGTTTTAGGCTATTGTCCTGCTGAAAGGTGAATTAAACTCCCAGTGTCTGATGGAAAGCAGACTGAACCAGGTTTTCCTCTAGGATGTTGCCTGTGCTCAGCTCCATTCCGTTTTATTTTTTATCCTGATAAACTCCCCAGTCCTTAATGATTACAACATACCCATAACATGATGCAGCCACCACTATGGTTGAAAATGTGGAACGTGGTACTCAGTAATGTGTTTGCCTCAAACATAACACTTTGTATTCAGGACAAAAAGTTAATTCCTTGCCACAATTCTTCCAGTATTACTTTACTGCTTTGTTGCAAACAAGATGCATTTTTTTTTTAATATTTGTATTCTGTACAGGCTTCCTTCTTTTCACCCTGTCAATAAGGTTAGTATTGTGGAGTATTGACAATGTTGTTGATCCATCCACAGTTTTCTCCTATCAAAGCCATTAAACTACCAACGCCACATTAAAAACTGTAACATCTTATGCTTCACGAAGTCGTGGCTGAACAACGACACTATCAACATACAGCTGTCTGGTTATACGCTGTACCGGCAGGATAGAACAGTGGCATCTGGTAAGACAAGGGGTGGCGGACTATGTGTTTTTGTAAATAACAGCTGGTGCATGATATCTAAGGAAGTCTCGAGTTATTGCTGCCCTATTGCTGTTTACATACCACCACAGTCAGAGGCTGGCACTAAAACAGCACTGAATGAGCTGTATTCTGCCTTAAGCAAACAAGAAAACTCTCACCCAGAGGCGGCGCTCCTAGTAGCAGGGAACTTTAATGCAGGGAAACTTAAATCAGTTTCACCAAATTTCTATCAGCATGTTAGAAGTGCAACCAGAGGGGAAAGAACTCTGGACCACCTTTACTCCACACACAGATACGCATACAAAGCTCTCCCTCACCCTCCTTGCCCTCTGACCATGATTCCATCCTCCTGATTCCTCTTTATATGCAGAAACTTAAAGCAAAAATTAAAGCAGGAAGCACCAGTAACTAGATCAATAAAAAAGTGGTCAGAGGAAGCAGATGCTAAGCTACATGACTGTTTTTCTAACACAGACTGGAATATGTTCTGGGATTCCTCCGATGGCATTGAGGAGTACACCACATCAGTCACTGGCTTCATCAATAAGTGCATCTATGATGTCATCCCCACAGTGACCGTAAGTACATAAGCCAACCAGAAGCCACGGATTACAGGCAACATTCACAGGAAAGGCAAGAGCTGCCGCTTTCAAAGAGAGGGACTTTAACCAGGATCCTTATAAGAAATCCTGTGCCCTCCGACGAACCATCAAACAGGCAAAGGGTCAATACAGGACTAAGATCGAGTCGTACCGGCTCTGACGCTAGTCGGATGTGGCAGGGCTTGCAAACCATTACAGACTACAAAGGGAAGCACAGCCGAGAGCTGCCCAGTGACATGAGCCTACCAGACGAGCTAAACTACTTCTATGCTCGCTTCAAGGCAAATAACACTGAAACATGCATGAGAGCACCAGCTGTTCCGGAAGACTGTGTGATCACGCTCTCCACAGCCGATGTGAGTAAGACCTTTAAACAGCTCAACATTCGGCCAGACGGATTACCAGGACGTGTACTGCGAGCACTGACCAACTGGCAAGTATCTTCACTGACATTTTAAACCTCTCCCTGTCCGAGTCTGTAATACTAACATGTTTTAAGCAGACCACCATAGTGCCTGTGCCCAAGAACACTGAGGTAACCTGCCTAAATGACTATGAACCCATAGCACTATGACGTGCTTTGAAAGGCTGGTCATGGCTCACATCAACACCATTACCCCAGAAACCCTAGACCCACTCCAATTTGCATACCGCCACAACAGATCCACAGATGATGCAATCTCTATTGCACTCCACACTGCCCTTTCCCACCTGGACAAACGGAACACCTGAGAATGCTATTCATTGACTACAGCTCAGCGTTCAACACCATAGTGTCCTCAAAGCTCATCAATAAGCTATGGACCCTGGGACTAAACACCTCCCTCTGCAACTGGATCCTGGACTTCCTGACGGGCTGCACCCAGGTGGTAAAGGTAAGTAACAACACATCAGCCGCGCTGATCCTCAACACGGGGGCCCGTCAGGGGTGCGTGCTCAGTCCCGTCCTGTACTCCCTGTTCACCCGCGACTGCGTGGTCAGGCAAGACTCCAACACCATCATTAAGTTTGCTGATGACACAACAGTGGTAGGCCTGATTACCGACAACGACGAGAAAGCCTATAGGGAAGAGGTCAGAGACCTGGCCGTGTGGTGCCAGGACAACAACCTCTCCCTCAACATGATCAAGACAAAGGAGTTGATTGTGGACTGCAGGAAAAAGAGGACCGAGCACACCCCCATTCACATCAACGGGGCTGCAGTGGAGCAGATTGAGAGCTTTGAGTTCCCACATCACCAACAAACTAACATGGTCCAAGCATACCAAGACAATCGTGAAGAGGGCACGACAAAACCTATTCCCCCTCAGGAGACTGAAAAGATTTTGCATGGGTCCTCAGACCTTAAAAAGGTTCTACAGCTGCACCACCAAGAGCATCTGGTTGAATCACTGCCTGGTATGGCAACTGCTCTGCATCTGACCGCAAGGCACTACAGAGGGTAGGGCAAACGGCCCAGTACATCACTGGGGCCAAGCTTCCTGCCATCCAGGACCTCTATACCAGGCGGTGTCAGAGGAAGGCCCTAAAAATGTTCAAAGACTCCAGCCACCCAGGTCATAGACTGTTCTCTCTGCTACCGCATTGGCAAGCGGTACCGGCGTGCCAAGTCTAGGTCCAAGAGGCTTCGAAACAGCTTCTTCCCCCAAGCGATAAGACTCCTGAGCATCTAATCAAACAGCTACCCAGACTATTTGCATTGCCCCCCTCCCTTACACCGCTGATACTCTCTATTGTTACCATCTATGCATGGTCACTTTGATAACTCTACCGACATGTACATATTACCTCAACTAACCGGTGTCCCCGCACATTTACTCTGTACTGGTACCCCCTGTATATAGCCTCCACATTGACTCTGTACCGTATTACACTGTATATAGCCTCCACATTGACTCTGTACCGGTACTCCCTGTATATAGCCTCCATATTGACTCTGTACTGGTACCCCCTGTATATAGCCTCCACATTGACTCTGTACCGTCTGTATATGCCTCCACATTGACTCTGTACCGGTATCCCTGTATATAGCCTCCACATTGACTCTGTACCGGTACCCCCTGTATATAGCCTCCACATTGACTCTGTACCGGTACCCCCTGTTTATAGCCTCCACATTGACTCTGTACCTCCCCTGTATATAGCCTCCATTGACTCTGTACCGGTACCCCCTGTATATAGCCTCCACATTGACTCTGTACCGGTACCCCCTGTATATAGCCTCCACATTGACTCTGTACTGGTACCCCCTGTATATAGCCTCCACATTGACTCTGTACCGGTACATATAGCCTCCACATTGACTCTGTACCGGTGGCCTCCCTGTATATAGCCTCCACATTGACTCTGTACCGGTACCCCCTGTATATAGCCTCCACATTGACTCTGTACCGGTACCCCTGTATACAGCCTCCACATTGACTCTGTACCGGTACCCCCTGTATATAGCCTCCACATTGACTCTGTACCGGTACCCCCTGTATATAGCCTCCACATTGACTCTGTACCGGTACCCCCTGTATATAGCCTCCACATTGACTCTGTACCGGTACCCCCTGTATATAGCCTCCACATTGACTCTGTATCGGTACCCCCCTGTATATAGTCTCGCTATTGTTATTTTACTGCTGCTCTTTATTTACTTTATTTACTTTTATTTCTTATCCGCATTTTTTTAAACTGCATTGTTGGTTCGAGGCTTGTAAGTCAGCATTACACTGTCAGGTTGTAGGTTCACCTGTTGTATTCGGCGCATGTGACTAATACATTTAGATTTTATTTGAAACTCTAACTGTTTTAAAGTTATCATTGGCCTCATGGTGAAATCTCTGAGCGGTTTCCTTCCTCTCCGGCAACTGAGTTAGGAAGGACGCCTGTATCTTTGTAGTTACTGGGTGTATTGAGATACCATCCAAAGTGTAATTAATAAGTTCACCACTTCGCTCAAAGGGATATTCAATGTCTGCTTTTTTTTTTTTTTTTTTTTTACCCATCTACCAATAGGTGCCCTTCTTTGCGAATCATTGGAAAACCTCCCTGGTCTTTGTGGTTGAATCTGTGTTTGAAATTCACTGCTCGACTGAGGGCTTTTATAGATAATTGTATGTTTGGGGTACAGACATGAGGTAGGGTAGCCTAGTGGTTAGAGCGTTGGACTAGTTACCGGAAGGTTGCGAGTTCAAACCCCCGAGCTGACAAGGTACAATTCTGTCGTTCTGCCCCTGAACAGGCAGTTAACCCACTGTTCCCAGGCCGTCATTGAAAATAAGAATTTGTTCTTAACTGACTATCCTGGTTAAATAAAGGTAAAATAAAAAGTCATTCAAACATCATGTTAAACACTTTTATTGTACACTGAGTGAGTCCATGCAACTTATTACATGACTTGTTAAGCACATGTCTACTCCTGAACTCATTTAGGCTCCTTACCATAACAAAGAGGTTGAATACTTATTGACTCAAGACATTTCAGTTTTTCATTTTTAATTAATTTGTAAAACATTTCCAAAAACATTATTCCACTTTGACATTATGAGGTATTGTGTGTAAGCCAGTGACCAAAAAAAATCTCGATTTATAATTCATTTTAAGTTCAGGCTGTAACGAGGGCTGTTGATGTGACCATATTACCGCCTCACCGGCAGTCGTGAGTCATGACAGCCGTCAAATTCCATGTGACTGTTGAGTCACAGTAATCTCCTGTTATGCACTCTGGACAACGTTATTTAAACTATGCCACTTTGTTTACATACTCATCTCATATGTATATACTGTACTCTATATCATCGACTGCATCCTTATGTAATACATGTATCACTAGCCACTTTAACTATGCCACGTTGTTTACATACTCATCTCATATGTATATACTGTACTCTATATCATCTACTGCATCTTTATGTAATACATGTATCACTATGCCACTTTAACTATGCCACTTTGTTTACATACTCATCTCATATGTAGCTATTACTGTACTTATTACTGCTCCTTGTCGGAACTAGAAGCATCAAGCATTTAACTATGCCACTTTGTTTAACATCTCATCTCATATGTATATACAAATAAAATACTCGATACCATCTACTGCATCTTGCCTATGACTGCTCTGCACCATCACTCATTCATATATCCTTATGTACATATTCTTTATCCTCTTACACTTGTGTGTATCCATCAGTAGTTTTGGAATTGTTAGCCTGGATTACTCAGGGTTATTACTCCGTCCATCAGGTCCTAGAAGCACAAGGGCTCATTGTCCCTCCATCAGGTCCTAATTAACATCTGGTAACCATGGCTCTATGTGACAAATAAAATTTGATTTGCCTGGTAGTACAGGGCTCTACTTGTCCCTCCATCAGGTCCTAATGACCTGGTACTCAGGGCTCTATTGTCCCTCCATCAGGTCCTAATGGCCTGATACTCAGGGCTCTATTGTCCCTCCATCAGGTCCTAATGACCTGGTACACAGGGCTCTATTGTCCCTCCATCAGGTCCTTATAGCCTGGTACACAGGGCTCTATTGTCTCTCCATCAGGTCCTAATGACCTGGTACTCAGGGCTCTATTGTCCCTCCATCAGGCCCTAATGACCTGGTACTCGGGGCTCTATTGTCCCTCCATCAGGTCCTAATGACCTGGTACTCGGGGCTCTATTGTCCCTCCATCAGGTCCTAATGGCCAGTAGGTTGAAACAGTGGTGTGGATGTTGGATGTTGTTTCAAAGCCCAACACAATGAACTGGACTAACACTTTCTAAGGTGATGACTCATTCAAAACATTCATATGCATATTAAATGTCATGCATCGGCATATGAGCCCAAGCCCAGAAAAAAAAACGGAATTAAAATTATGATTGTGCCATTTATATAATACATAGCTTACCACATATTACAAATGTCTGCAAATTTATTACAAATAAAAACATAAATACCCTATTTACTCAAGTATTCAGAACCACCAAGAACCGTTTCCATTGATCCTCCTTGTGATGTTCCTACAACGTTATTGGAGTCCACCTGTGATTTAATTCAATGGATTGGATATGATTTGGAAAGGCACACACCTGCCTACATAAGGTCCCACAGTTGACAGTGCATGTCAGAGCAATAACCAAGCCACGAGGTCGAAGGAATTGTCCGTAGAGTTCCGAGACAATGCCTAGTGCTAACTGTAAAGTTTGGTGGGGGAGGTATAATGGCCTGGGGCAGTTTTTCATGTTTTTAATCTCTTTTCCACTGGCTTTACGTCTCCTCTATCACATTCTGGATCTCTGGACTTGTCCATCCACATCAATACAGTCTACAAAGCACTGCTCCTCTATCGCATTCTGGATCTCTGGACTTGTCCATCCACATCAATACAGTCTACAAAGCACTGCTCCTCACTGTCATTCTGGATCTCTGGACTTGTCCATCCACATCAATACAGTCTACAAAGCACTGCTCCTCACTGTCATTCTGGATCTCTGGACTTGTCCATCCACATCAATACAGTCTACAAAGCACTGCTCCTCACTGTCATTCTGGATCTCTGGACTTGTCCATCCACATCAATACAGTCTACAAAGCACTGCTCCTCACTGTCATTCTGGATCTCTGGACTTGTCCATCCACATCAATACAGTCTACAAAGCACTGCTCCTCATCACATGTCATTCTGGATCTCTGGATCTTGTCCATCCACATCAATTCAGTCTACAAAGCACTGCTCCTCACTGTCATTCTGGATCACATTCTGGATCTCTCACTGTCATTCTGACTTGTCCATCCACATCAATACAGTCTACAAAGCACTGCTCCTCACTGTCATTCTGGATCCATCCACATCAATACAGTCTACAAAGCACTGCTCCTCACTGTCATTCTGGATCTCTCTGGCTAAGAAACACAGTTTCTAGTGCTCCTCACTGTCATTCTGGATCTCTCTGGCTAAGAAACACAGTTTCTAGTGAAGCCTGTGACCTCGTCTGGACTCGGTTCTTCATCCGAGGAAGCTTTATTACCTAACTACACTGTGTAGTGTTTTCATCCCTAACTGCACTGTGTAGTGTTTTCATCCCTAACTACACTGTGTAGTGTTTTCATCCCTAACTGCACTGTGTAGTGTTTTCATCCCTAACTGCACTGTGTAGTGTTTTCATCCCTAACTGCACTGTGTAGTGTTTTCATCCTTGTTTAAAATAAAAATGGACCAGGCATCCCTTTCATCCTTGGTGAAATCTATTTTCTTGTCAATTTATTTAAGTTTTTTTTATTGATTGTTGCTTACCATTTCTCAGAATGTTCCTGTTCAAAATCAATAGTTGGTACTGCCGTGATGCAATGCATGCAACGTTATCTATTAGTGAGTCTGTCAGCCTGTTTCGTTAGTGAGTCGGTCGCCTGTTTCATTAGTGAGTCGGTCGCCTGTTTCGTTAGTGAGTCTGCCGCCTGTTTTATTACTGAGTCTGCCGCCTGTTTCATTAGTGAGTCGGTCGCCTGTTTCATTAGTGAGTCTGTCGCCTGTTTCATTAGTGAGTCGGTCGCCTGTTTCATTAGTGAGTCGGTCGCCTGTTTCATTAGTGAGTCTGCCGCCTGTTTTATTACTGAGTCTGCCGCCTGTTTCATTAGTGAGTCTGCCGCCTGTTTCATTAGTGAGTCTGCCGCCTGTTTTATTACTGAGTCTGCCGCCTGTTTTATTACTGAGTCTGTCGCCTCTTTCATTACTGAGTCTGCCGCCTGTTTCATTACTGAGTCTGTCGCCTGTTTCATTACTGAGTCTGTTTCATTAGTGAGCGGTCGACTGTTTATTAGTGAGTCTGCCGACTATTTATGCAGTGAGTCTGCCGACTGTTTCATTAGTGAGTCTGCAGACTGTTTCATTAGTGAGTCTGCAGACTGTTTATGCAGTGAGTCTGCAGACTGTTTATGCAGTGAGTCTGCAGACTGTTTATTAGTGAGTCTGCAGACTGTTTCATTAGTGAGTCTGCAGACTGTTTCATGATAGTGAGTCTGCAGACTGTTTCATTAGTGAGTCTGTCAGCCTGTTTCATTAGTGAGTCTGCAGACTATTTATGCAGTGAGTCTGCAGACTGCCCTATCCAGTGAGTCTGCAGACTGTTTAGCCAGTGAGTCTGCAGACTGTTTAGCAAACGAGTCTGCAAAAGGTTTTATGCAGTGATTCTGCAAAGGAAACTGTTTTGCAATGAAAATAACTGCATTGGACGAATTCAGGTGGTCTGCATCCTGACTGCTTCTGTTTGCAGTTTGGTTCCTAGTCTGCAGACTGTTTATGGTGAGTCTGCAGACATTTTGTCCTGACCCTGGAACACAGTCTCACCAGGGAGGAAGTCTGGGCCTTTTCTTCCAGTTCTTCCACCTGCAGAAACTGTTTGGAACAGCAGTGGGAAGTCTGCAGACTTTTCCTTATTTATGCTGTTCTTCCACCTCTAAGCAGCCCAACACCCTGTTTAAATATAAACACTTTGAAAAGACAATGCAGACTACTTTATGTTGAAGTGATTTACTGTATCAAACTCGACTGGATTGTGGTGAAAGTCCATTTTTAAGATGGTGTCCAGTTGTAAATCCCAGCCATCTCCCTATTGTGATCCTACCCACTGGAGAAACCTCCTGCAAACAGGCTGGGGGACTCTGCGTTGGAGACACAGCTGTAGGCCTCCAAACTGTAGTGAGCTTGTCTTATCTTGTTTTGTCTTGAAAATAACTGTCTATTGGACGAATTCAGGTGGGTCCCTCCAGTCATTATGTTGACAACTTCCCTGTTCCCACAACCTTATTCTCCATTGTGTCATTACTCAGATATGAGCTAAAAACACATTAAAGTGTTTTAGATGAAACTGTGGGAAGTTTCCTCGGCTGTTTCACATTTTGGTGGGGTAAAGCAAACTCTACGGTTTGGTTTATTATTCCCTGAATTTGGGAAAGCAAAACGTTGTTATTTCATGGAGGAATGTCCTTCAGATAGAGCCTGTTTTTGTTCCAGTTCTTCCACAGACTCCAGTATGTATCAGAAATGTATCCCTCCCTGTCAGTCTCCCCCCCCCAGGGGGACTCTGGGCTTTTCCCTCCTGTTCTTCCACCTCTAAGCAGCCCAACACCCTGTTTAAATATAAACACTTTGAAAAGACAATGCCTGTTCTCACTTTCTCTCTTCCTTGAAGTGATTTACTGTATCAAACTCCCTGTCAGACTGGATTGTCCCTGAAAGACCCATTTTTATCCCTCCCTGTCAGACTCCAGTATTTATCCCTCCCCTCCCCTCCCTAAACATTGTCTCCCCCTGTCAGACTCCAGTATTTATCCCTCCCTGTCAGACTCCAGATCCCACCCTCCCTGTCAGACCCAGTATTGTATCCCTCCCTGTCACTCCAGGAGAAACCTCCCTAAACAGGCTGGGGGACTGTATTTATCCCTCCCTACTGCACTGTGTCACAGCTGTCAGACCTCCACTTTATCAACACTGTAGTGAGCTTGTCTTATCTTGGTATGCTGTCTTGAAAGGAGGTGTGTTTATCCCTCCCATGAAGATGAGGGAATGCCCCCTAAAACTCGAGCATTATGTTGACAACTGTCCCTGTTCCCCAGCAACCTTAATTCTCCATTGTGTCATTACTCAGATATGAGCTAAAAACACATTAAAGTGTTTTAGATGAAACTGTGGGACTCCAGTGTATCCCTCCCTTTCCAGCATGTATCCCTCCCCTGTCGGACTCCAGCATGTATCCCTCCCTGTTTGGTTTATTATTCCCCTTCAATTTGGGAAAGCAAAACTTGTTACTCCAGTATTTATGTCCTTCAGATCCAGCATGTATCCCTTGTCGGACTCTATATGTATCCCTCCCTGTCGGACTCCAGTATGTATCCCTCCCTGTCGGACTCCAGTATGTATCCCTCCCTGTCGGACTCCAGTATGTATCCCTCCCTGTCAGACTCCAGTATGTATCCCTCCCTGTCGGACTCCAGTATGTATCCCTCCCTGTCGGACTCCAGTATGTATCCCTCCCTGTCAGACTCCAGTATTTATCCCTCCCTGTCAGACTCCAGTATGTATCCCTCCCTGTCGGACTCCAGTATTTATCCCTCCCTGTCAGACTCCAGTATGTATCCCTCCCTGTCAGACTCCAGTATGTATCCCTCCCTGTCAGACTCCAGTATTTATCCCTCCCTGTCAGACTCCAGTATTTATCCCTCCCTGTCAGACTCCAGTATGTATCCCTCCCTGTCAGACTCCAGTATTTATCCCTCCCTGTCAGACTCCAGCATGTATCCCTCCCTGTCGGACTCCAGTATTTATCCCTCCCTGTCGGACTCCAGCATGTATCCCTCCCTGTCAGACTCCAGTATTTATCCCTCCCTGTCAGACTCCAGTTTATCCCTCCCTGTCGGATCCAGCTTTATCCCTCCCTGTCAGACTCCAGTATGTATCCCTCCCTGTCAGACTCCAGTATTTATCCCTCCCTGTCAGACTCCAGTATTTATCCCTCCCTGTCAGACTCCAGTATTTATCCCTCCCTGTCAGACTCCAGTATTTATCCCTCCCTGTCAGACTCCAGTATTTATCCCTATCCTTGCCATAAAAAATGGGGCTGAATACTTATTGACTCAAGACATTTCAGCTTTTCATCATTCATTAATTTTGTCAACATTTCTAAAAAACATAATTCCACTTTGACGTTATGTGGTATGGGTATTGTGTGTAGGACAGTGACAATTTCTGGGGGAATTTAATCAATTTCAAAATTCAGGCTGTAACAACCAAACTGTGGAAAAAGCCACTATGTGTGCCTGTCCTCCTCCAGATGGCCCCTGGCTCTGTCCTCCTCCAGATGGCCCCTGGCTCTGTCACTGCTCTTTGGAGGAACTCTCCCTTCATTCTTCTCTGTTATCACAAACATATCTGTTACTGCGATTCCCTCCCAAAAACAAGCCGTCGGAGTCAAACACACTGCCACTTCTTCTGTGGTAGTTAATCAGCAGGGATCTCAGCTCAGAGGGCAACAAGGCTTTAGTCACTATGGCTGTGAGACTGTACAAAGCTGATCTTATGCCCAGATGAATGAATGAATTTCATACACACAGCTTATCTCTTTAAAATGTTTCCCTTCATAGTGTTGATAGCTGTCTAGAAGATGGTTCCTCCATCTTTCTGTTTTCACTTCGACGTTTCTTTCTGTTTCAGGGTTTGAGCTCTTCTCTCGTTCTCCCACCTCATATTGCAGCCAGGTATCAAAGCCCCAGGCGGTGCCCTTTTGGACTTTTCTTTATGAGTGAGCAGTGTAGAGCAGTGTAGAGCAGTGTGGTCAGCGTAGAGCAGTGTAGAGCAGTGTAGGGCAGTGAGGTCAGTGTAGGGCAGTGAGGTCAGTGTAGGGCAGTGGAGGTCAGTGTAGGGCAGTGTAGGGTAGTGAGGTCAGTGTAGGGTAGTGAGGTCAGTGTAGGGCAGTGAGGTCAGTGTAGGGCAGTGAGGTCAGTGTAGGGCAGTGAGGGCAGTGTAGGGCAGTGAGGTCAGTGAAGGGTAGTGAGGTCAGTGTAGGGCAGTGAGGTCAGTGAAGGGTAGTGAGGTCAGTGTAGGGCAGTGAGGGCAGTGTAGGGCAGTGAGGTCAGTGTAGGGCAGTGTAGGGCAGTGTGGGCAGCGTAGGGCAGTGTGGTCAGCGTAGGGCAGTGTGGTCAGCGTAGGGCAGTGAGGTCAGCGTAGGGCAGTGTAGGGCAGTGAGGTCAGTGTAGGGCAGTGTAGGGCAGTGAAGGGTAGTGAGGTCAGTGTAGGGCAGTGTAGGGTAGTGAGGGCAGTGTAGGGTAGTGAGGGCAGTGTAGGGTAGTGAGGGCAGTGTAGGGCAGTGAGGTCAGTGTAGGGCAGTGAGGTCAGTGTAGGGCAGTGAGGTCAGTGAAGGGTAGTGAGGGCAGTGTAGGGCAGTGAGGTCAGTGTAGGGCAGTGTAGGGCAGTGAGGTCAGTGTAGGGTAGTGAGGTCAGTGTAGGGCAGTGAGGTCAGTGAAGGGTAGTGAGGTCAGTGTAGGGCAGTGTAGGGTAGTGAGGTCAGTGTAGGGCAGTGAGGTCAGTGTAGGGTAGTGAGGTCAGTGTAGGGCAGTGAGGTCAGTGTAGGGCAGTGAGGTCAGTGTAGGGCAGTGAGGTCAGTGAAGGGTAGTGAGGTCAGTGTAGGGCAGTGAGGTCAGTGTAGGGCAGTGAGGTCAGTGTAGGGCAGTGAGGTCAGTGTAGGGCAGTGAGGTCAGTGTAGGGCAGTGTAGGGCAGTGAGGTCAGTGTAGGGCAGTGAGGTCAGTGTAGGGTAGTTAGGGCAGTGAGGTCAGTGTAGGGCAGTGAGGTCAGTGAAGGGCAGTGAGGTCAGTGTAGGGTAGTGAGGGCAGTGTAGGGCAGTGAGGTCAGTGTAGGGCAGTGAGGTCAGTGAAGGGCAGTGAGGTCAGTGTAGGGCAGTGAGGTCAGTGTAGGGCAGTGAGGGCAGTGTAGGGCAGTGAGGTCAGTGTAGGGCAGTGTAGGGCGGTGAGGTCAGCGTAGGGCGGTGAGGGCAGTGTAGGGCAGTGTAGGGCAGTGAGGTCAGTGTAGGGCAGTGAGGTCAGTGTAGGGCAGTGAGGTCAGTGAAGGGTAGTGAGGTCAGTGTAGGGCAGTGAGGTCAGTGTAGGGCAGTGTAGGGCAGTGAGGGCAGTGTAGGGCAGTGAGGGCAGTGTAGGGTAGTGAGGGCAGTGAAGTGTAGGGTAGTGAGGTCAGTGTAGGGCAGTGAGGTCAGTGTAGGGCAGTGAGGTCAGTGTAGGGCAGTGAGGTCAGTGTAGGGCAGTGAGGTCAGTGTAGGGCAGTGTAGGGCAGCTAAGATTAAACACGCTGAGAACAGTGGCTTGCAAAAGTTAGTTTTTTTCCCTTCCTATTTAGTATTATTACAACCTGTAATTTAAATATATTTTTATTTGGATTCCATGTAATGGACGTACACAAAACAACCCAAATTGGTGAAGTGAAATGAAAAAAAATAACTTGTTTAAAAAAAAAGATCTCTAATGAAAAGTGGTGCGTGCATATGTATTCACCCCCTTTGCTATGAAGCTCCTACATAAGATCTGGTGCAACCAATTACCTTCAGAAGTCACATAATTCGTTAGATTGCACACAGGTGGACTTTATTTAAGTGTCACATGATCTGTCACATGATCTCAGTATATATAGGTATACACACACTTGTCCAGAGTCTGCAACACTGAAGATCCGGAAGCTCTTCAACCAGGTCAGGGACAAAGTTGTGAAGAACAGATCAGGGTTGGGTTATAAAAAAATATCAGAAACTTAGAACATCCCACAGAGAAACATTAAATCCATTATTAAAAAATGTAAAGAATATGGCACCACAACAAACCTGCCAAGAGAGGACCACCCACCAAAACTCATGGACCAGGCAAGGAGGACATTAATCAGAGAGGCAAAAAAACCTGCCAAGAGAGGGTCGCCCACCAAAACTCATGGACCAGGCAAGGAGGGCATTAATCAGAGAGGCAACAAAGAGACCAAAGATAACCCTGAAGGAGCTGCAAAGCTCCACATCGGAGATTGGAGTATCCTTCCATAGGACCACTTTAAGCTGTACACTCCACAGAGCTGGACTTTATGGAAGACTGGCCAGAAAAAAAGCCATTGCTTTAAGAAAGAAAAAAGCAAACATGTTTGGTGTTTACCAAAAGGCATGTGGGAGACTCCCCAAAAATATGGAAGAAGGTACTCTGGTCAGATGAGACTAAAATGGAGCTTTTTGACCATCAAGGAAAACACTATGTCTGGCGCAAACCCAACACCTCTCATCACCCCGAGTACATCATCCCCACAGTGAAGCATGGTGGTGGCAGCATCATGCTGTGGGGATGTTTTTCATCGGCAGGGACTGGGAAACTGGTCAGAATTGAAGGAATGATGGATGGCGGTAAATACAAGGATATTCTTGAGGGAAACCTGTTTCAGTCTTCCAGAGATTTGAGACTGGGACGGAGGTTCACCTTCCAGCAGGACATTTACCCTAAGCATACTGCTAAAGCAACACTCGAGTGGTTTAAGTGGAAACATTTAAATGCCTTGGAATGGCCTAGTCAAAGCCCAGACCTCAATCCAAATGAGAATCTGTGGTATGACTTAAAGATTGTCTTTCCTTTCTAGCGGGCTTGAAAAGGTCACAGACATGATAATGAAGTATACTGTAGCTATCTTGTGAAATGCTCACACACCTCAATCAGCTTCAAAATGGATGTCAATTCAATGAGACATTGATGTTTATGTTTTGCTGAATCTGAATTTACTTGACACACAGGTATAGTAACATTTCATAACATTGATAACATGGTCATAACATGGTCATAACATGGTCATAACATGGTCATAACATGGTCATAACATGGTCATAACATGGTCATAACATGGTCATAACATGGTCATAACATGTCATTTAGTCATAACATGGGAATTCATAACAGTGGAACAGCCATTTACACCTGTCATAACATGGGCATAACCTGTCATAACACTGACATGACACCTGTTGTGACATAGTGTTATTTTTATGGCTGGTTAGGACACCTACATAACAGTGGCAAAAACCCACAAAACCTAATGTACCACAAAAACATACCATTTACATTATATAACAGTTTATGAAATTGACCATATTCATTTAGCATTATAATTGCACGTGCATTGATGCTCTGGTTGCTGATGACTGGGATGAATGTAGGTTTCAGGAGCAGGACAAGACACCCTCTTTGTGACTGATGACTGATATAAAGTCGTGTACGTGATTGGCCTCTCTGGCTTATATGATTATGATGTCATAATGCTTCATGACAGTGTCATAAAGTGTATTTTCTACTAAGTTATTTAAAATATGATGATTTAAAAAAAACATGATTGTTAGAAAAATGAATTACAACAATAACAGAGGACTTAATTTCTTAACTTTCAAAACGAAAGGAAACTTCTTGGTAAGGAAAAACACACTGGAATAAATGTGGGGTTTTGACACTTATGTAGGTGTCATATCATGTTATGACCAGGTTATGACCAGGTCGTAATGTTACTATGACGCTGTGTGTCAAGTAAAGTGTTACCCAAATCTTGTGATGCAAAAGATAAACATCAATGTCTCATTGAATTAACATCCATTTGAAGCTGATTGGTGGTAGAGCATGACACGGATAGCTACAGTGTACTTTGATTACTGTTGACGGGCACCCGGTACCTAAAATTTGTCTCCATTTTTGTGGATTGGCGTTTGATCAGTCCTTGCTAAATTTGGGGAAGATGCCAGAGCTATTTGATGTAAAGAGTTTTAGTATCCCTCTGTTTGTTGTCTGTATATTTGATCCCTTTCATTGAGGATACCATCAACACCACAGGCCTTTTTGGGTTTGACCTCTTTCTACCTTGTCCTGTAACTCATTCAATGTTATTGGAGAATCTCAGTGGGTTCTGGTAGTCTTTAATAGTTATTCTAAGATCTGTATTTGATCATGTATATGTTTTTGCTCTTTACCTCTTTGTTATAGAGCCAAAAAGATTGAGAAGTGGTTTACCTATATCTCTACCTTTGGATAGATAATTCTTCCTCTTGTTGTTTGTTTAGTGTTTTCCAATTTTCCCTGGTTAGAGTCTATGGATTCTTCAATTACATTGACTGATTTCTGACATGCTGTTACCTCTTTTTCCGTCTCTATTTCTGTATTGTTTTAGTGATTCACCTCTCTCCACCGTCTCAGGTTTACCTCTCTACCTCTTTGGTTGGACACCTTTCCCTCTACCTCTCTTCTCTTCCCTTTTGCTCTCTTCATCAAACCATTTTCAATTGTTGTTATATTGGCATTTGAAGCATTTTTAACATTTGATAGGGAAGTGAGGTAGATAATATACTGTTAAATTTTCTACTGAAATAAACAATAAAAATTTACATTAAACATTACATATCAGAAATTTCAAAACAATAAAAGACATTCCAAATTGTTGTTGCCTAATTGTTTTTTGGTAGGTTTCCAAACTGCATTATTCCATCTATATAGACAGTGTTGTAACAATGTACAAATGGTTAAAGAACACAAGGGAAAAGTAAGCATAAATTTAGGTTGTATTTACAATGGTGTTTGTTCTTCACTGGTTGCCCTTTTCTTGTGGCAACAGGTCACAAATCTTGCTGCTGTGATGGTACACTGTGGAATTTCCCCCAGTAGAGATGAGCTAGTTTATATACCATAGAGTCCCCTGTAACAATGTACAAATGGTTAAAGAACACAAGGGAAAATAAGCATAAAGGAGTTGTGACAATGGTGTTTGTTCTTCACTGTTGTCATTTTCTTGTGGCAACAGGTCACAAATCTTGCTGCTGTGAGGCACTGTGTTTCCCCCTGTAGAGATGGTGAGTTTATCAAAATCTGGCATTTAGGTTTCAACCATTCTCTATCTATCTGTGTAATCTCTCTCTCTACCTCTCTCTCTACCTCTCTCTCTACCTCTCTCTCTACCTCTAACTCTCTCTCTCCAGGCCCAGGACAAGAGGAAAGCTCTGGAGGAGACCAAAGCCTACACCACCCAGTCCCTGGCCAGCGTAGCGTACCAGATCAATGCCTTAGCCAATAACGTGCTGCAGCTGCTGGACATCCAGGCCTCACAGATGTGCCGAATGGAGTCCTCAATCAATCACATCTCTCAGGTCAGGACACACTCTGAGTCTCTCTTGCTTTTCTCAAACACAAACACACACACACACACACACACACACACACACTCTCTACCACAGCTGTGGTGAATCAACCACTTCTCTCAGGCCAGGACACGTGGACACCCCCACCCACCAAACCACAGCTAAACTTGAAGAGCTGACATGGAAATAGACTTAGAGTTTATTTTCTGTTAGTCCATGTACAGGGTGGCTTTCTGTAGTGACTATGGGGCCTTTATTGATGAACTGTGTGTTTGTATGAAGGACCGATTCTCTGCGCCTCCATGCACTCTCTCTGTTTCTCTCTCGTTCTCACACATACACACCCCCACACATCAGGGTTTCTTTTAGGAACATTTTGGCGGCAGACAACGTGACCGGCAAAATATACATTTACCAGACCACATGACACGTTTACCAGACCACATGACACGTTTACCAGACCACGTGACACGTTTACCAGACCACATGACACGTTTACCAGACCACGTGACACGTCTACCAGACCACGTGACACGTTTACCAGACCACGTGACACGTTTACCAGACCACATGACACGTTTACCAGACCACATGACACGTCTACCAGACCACATGACCGTCTACCAGACACATGACACGTCTACCAGACCACATGACACGTTTACCAGACCACATGACACGTTTACCAGACCACATGACACGTCTACCAGACCACATGACACGTCTACCAGACCACGACACGTCTACCAGACCACATGACCTACCAGACCATCACGCCTACCAGACCACATGACACGTCTACCAGACCACATGACACGTCTACCAGACCACATGACACGTTCACCAGACCACATGACACGTTCACCAGACCACATGACACGTTCACCAGACCACATGACACGTTCACCAGAACACATGACACGTTCACCAGACCACATGACACGTTTACCAGACCACATGACACGTCTACCAGACCACATGACACGTCTACCAGACCACATGACACGTCTACCAGACCACATGACACGTCTACCAGACCACATGACACGTCTACCAGACCACATGACACGTTTACCAGACCACATGACACGCGTCTACCAGACCACATGACACGTCTACCAGACCACATGACACGTCTACCAGACCACATGACACGTCTACCAGACCACATGACACGTCTACCAGACCACATGACACGTCTACCAGACCACATGACACGTCTACCAGACCACATGACACGTCTACCAGACCACATGACACGTCTACCAGACCACATGACACGTCTACCAGACCACATGACGTCTACCAGACCACATGACACGTCTACCAGACCACATGACACGTCTACCAGACCACATGACACGTCTACCAGACCACATGACACGTCTACCAGACCACATGACACGTCTACCAGACCACATGACACGTCTACCAGACCACATGACACGTCTACCAGACCTCTAAATGCATTGGGGGCGTACCACCCACGGGGAGTCCACCCACGATGCCCAAAAATCACATTCAGATGATTGTAATTTGTCTTATCAGACTAGAAAATAGCATGTAAAGTTGTAATCAAATAAAGTAGTTTGTTAACAAACTAACACGACAGGTTTTTATTGAAAAGCAAAACATTGCCTGTCGCGTCTTTATCCCTGTTATAAATCATAAATTAATTTCTCATTTTGGGAGGAAAAAAAAACACATTAATTAAACACATCTTCAAAATATAATATCCGTATAAATATAATTTGCGAACAACCTGTCCTGTAGGCTATTTTTATGAACATTTCTGTTAATAAATCACAAATGTTTTTCAAATACGATCTAGGTCTCTCTAATTTAATCAAGCCTAGGCATGAACATTTTAATGAATAAATAACCGAACTTGGCTGTCTTTGAACACCAGGGACGGCCCGCCCAACTCCCCATTCCCGCTGCATTTCAGCACCGCAGCAGCGGAGAGATGGGACTTTCTACACGGCCACACAGTGAAAGAAATTATCAAATTGATGTTGGAACATTTACAAACTGTCAGGGGGTAGAAAACAGATTTTTTTTTACCTTTGTCAGCTTGGGGATTTGATCCAGTAACGTGGTTCGTTGAGAACATTTTGCAATGCTCCTTTGAAACGAGGCCCCGCGAGGCCCATGCATTAATCAAAGCACATGTTTCCAAAACTCAAATTATACCTCACTGTTTTTTTTACAGTTGTACTGTACAATATTAATAAATGTCTATTGTAACTCTCGTAGTGTCATGACTTGTGATACTGTATATGTGACTTAGTGATAACGAGGCTGTTTCCTCCTACAGGCAGTTGGCTACCTAGTGATTGAAAACATTGTAACTTCCTGAACAGTTGGCAACAATGTATCGTTTCCAAGCAGCTACTGAATAAGCTCATTGCAACAACATTGTAACTTCCTGAACAGTTGGCAACAATGTATCGTTTCCAAGCAGCTACTGAATAAGCTCATTGCAACATTGTAACTTCCTGAACAGTTGGCAACAATGTATCGTTTCCAAGCAGCTACTGAATAAGCTCATTGCAACAACATTGTAACTTCCTGAACAGTTGGCAACAATGTATCGTTCCCAAGCAGCTACTGAATAAGCTCATTGCAACATTGTAACTTCCTGAACAGTTGGCAACAATGTATCGTTTCCAATAAGCAGCTACTGAATAAGCTCATTGCAACATTGTAACTGAACTTGCAACATTGTAACTTTCTGAACAGTTGGCAACAATGTATCGTTTCCAAGCAGCTACTGAATAAGCTCATTGCAACATTGTAACTTCCTGAACAGTTGGCAACAATGTATCGTTCCCAAGCAGCTACTGAATAAGCTGCAACATTGCAACATTGTAACTTCCTGAACAGTTGGCAACAATGTATCGTTCCCAAGCAGCTACTGAATAAGCTCATTGCAACAACATTGTAACTTCCTGAACAGTTGGCAACAATGTATCGTTCCCAAGCAGCTACTGAATAAGCTCATTGCAACATTGTAACTTCCTGAACAGTTGACAACAATGTATCGTTCCCAAGCAGCTACTGAATAAGCTCATTGCAACATTGTAACTTCCTGAACAGTTGGCAACAATGTATCGTTTCCAAGCAGCTACTGAATAAGCTCATTGCAACATTGTAACTTCCTGAACAGTTGGCAACAATGTATCGTTCCCAAGCAGCTACTGAATAAGCTCATTGCAACATTGTAACTTCCTGAACAGTTGGCAACAATGTATCGTTTCCAAGCAGCTACTGAATAAGCTCATTGCAACATTGTAACTTCCTGAACAGTTGGCAACAATGTATCGTTCCCAAGCAGCTACTGAATAAGCTCATTGCAACATTGTAACTTCCTGAACAGTTGGCAACAATGTATCGTTTCCAAGCAGCTACTGAATAAGCTCATTGCAACATTGTAACTTCCTGAACAGTTGGCAACAATGTATCGTTTTCCAAGCAGCTACTGAATAAGCTCATTGCAACATTGTAACTTCCTGAACAGTTGGCAACAATGTATCGTTTCCAAGCAGCTACTGAATAAGCTCATTGTAACTGAATTGCAACATTGTAACTTCCTGAACAGTTGGCAACAATGTATCGTTTCCAAGCAGCTACTGAATGAGCTCAACCGAAAAGAACCTCTAGTCTGTCAATCAAAAGCCGTTGCTGTTTGGGAGTCAACTCTCCTTTCAGTAGCATCGGCGTCGTTACCTTGGTTACGGGGATAATCAACGCGGTCTTCGCTCAGCGGGGTACACTTAGCGAAGTCTTTAATGAGGAGCTCGTGTCTCTTCTGTGTGATTTAGAAACACATCTGACAGTCATTGTCTCAGCAGCTTGAGGATGTCTCATCCTGTGAAGGATATTTGCCTTGGAAATTTTTATTTTATTTAACTTTTTCTTAACTCGGCAAGTCAGTCAAGAACAAATTCTTGTTTACAATGATGGCCTACACAGGCCAAACCCGGACAACACTGGGACAATTGTGCGCCGCCCTATGGGACTCCCAATCACGGCCGGATGTGATACAGCCTGGATTCGAACCAGTCTGACAGCCTCTCAGCAGCTCCTAGGCCACAGACCAGGTTCGCACTGTTAGTACAAACTGGGACTCCTAGGCCACAGACCAGACCAGGGCCACAGACCAGGGCCACAGACCAGGGCCACAGACCAGGGCCACAGACCAGGGCCACAGACCAGGGCCACAGACCAGGGCCACAGACCAGGGCCACAGACCAGGGCCACAGACCAGGCCCACAGACCAGGCCCACAGACCAGGCCCACAGACCAGGGCCACAGACCAGGGCCACAGACCAGGCCCACAGACCAGGCCCACAGACCAGGGCCACAGACCAGGGCCACAGACCAGGGCCACAGACCAGGGCCACAGACATTTCGAGCAGGTAAATTCACCAGCTCATCCAATGAGGTCATTAAGGACTTGGAACAAAGGGACTAAGGCATGTGGCAGCTCACCATGGACTACAGCTGGGAAATGTTGACCAATGTCCCAAACCCTACATCACAATGTAGCCTGGAGATTATGCAACCATGTAGTCATCAGCCTTCAGGTCAAGTCTTGACACGCTGTTTGGGGTCGTAGTTGACAGTTGTTAATGATAGTGGAACAGAGAAGACCCTCCCCTGTTTGTTTCTATGTTTTCTCTAATGGATCGAGGCAAAGAATGTCTGAAATGTCCCAATGATAAACTGGGGGGGAGAGAGAGATCGATCCAAAACGGCACTTTATTCCTGTCTCCATGACAACGATCCTTGCCATCCCTGACAATCACGAACCTGCAAAGAGAGCGGAATTGGTTGAACATGTTCACCAGCGAGAACCTGCTCACTCACTGCAATGGTCTGATGGAGTTGCTGAGCGCAGTTCACTGTATTGACAAATACAGGGGGGTTTGTGTGTGTATCCTTTCTGTGTGTATCCATGGCAATATCTGTGTAGTTACTAAACAACCACCTGTTAACTGTTAGTAAATAACCACATTCTACTGTCAACAACTACTATTAGTAAACAACCACATTCCTCTGTCAACAACTACTATTAGTAAACAACCACATATCCTCTGTCAACAACTACTATTAGTAAACAACCACATATCCTCTGTCAACAACTACTATTAGTAAACAACCACATTCCTGTCAACAACTACTATTAGTAAACAACCACATATCCTCTGTCAACAACTACTATTAGCAGTGACTATGAATGGTTAGTATAGCGTGCCTTCCTCTGTAATGGTGGAGCGAACAATTCATTGGTCATTTGTTAATAGTAGCTGGATTGACGGTTATGAATGATTTGTAGACTGTAGTAGTATGATGTTTTCTCTATCCCGACAATGTGGATGGACGTCCATGAACTGTGGATCATAATGAAGCGTTAGGGCCTCGGTCTGTGTTAATAACTGAGAGTTAGGGTAGCCTAGTGGTTAGAGTGTTGGACTAGTAACCGAAAGGTTGCAAGTTCAAATCCCCGAGCTGACAAGGTACAAATCTGTCATTCTGCCTCTGAACAGGCAGTTAACCCACTGTTCCTAGGCCGTCATTGTAAATAAGAATTTGTTCTTAAATGACTTGCCTGGTTAAATAAAGTTTAATAAATAGATGTCCCCTCCCAGCACGTGGATGGACGGGAGATTAGCCCAGCTCATGTGCTGGTGGTAGATGGGAGATTAGCCCAGCTCATGTGCTGGTGGTAGATGGGAGATTAGCCCAGCTCATGTGCTGGTGGTAGATGGGAGATTAGCCCAGCTCATGTGTTGGTGGGAGATGGGAGATTAGCCCAGCTCATGTGCTGGTGGTGGATGGGAGATTAAGAGGACTGCAGCACATTACAATCTCTTTAAAAGCTGGTGTGTGTGTGTGTGTGTGTGTGTGTGTGTGTGGTGTGGATGTGAGTGCCCAGTGTGTGTGTGTGTGTGTGTGTGTGTGTGGTGTGTGTGTTAGTGTGTGTGTTGTGTGTGTGTGTGTGTGTGTGTGTGTGTGTGTGTGCGCTCAGGGTTGGTTGTTCTCAAAACACTACAAACCCCTATTTCCCTGGAGATCTCCCCGCAGAGGAAGTACTCTAACTCTAATTCTTGCCATAATTCCCTCATGTCTGCCGAGTGGGGGGGTCTGTGGAGTGGGAGGGGGGGGTCTGTGGAGTGGGAGGGGGGGGGCTGATGACAGTGACAGGCCTGGCGTGTGGAAGGTTTGGGGCAGTTGGTCCATGGTTAGGGAATAGGGAGTGTCTGCTGACTGGTGTGTGGCTCTCTCGGTTCCTACAATCAGTAGGTCTAATGCAGCACATTAGGCTAAAGGTGCCATTTGCATGATCGCATAGCCTTTAATGAAGCATTAGAAAAATATGCTTATGTGGGAGAACAATTGGATGTTTAGAAACATATTTATCTGAGGTTATATGAGTGTGAGTACTGCTAAGTCTCTAGCTATTGATTTTCAGTGACTGTCTTGGACACTGTGCTCTATATTTTTTATTTTTTTATTTTGGGGCAAGGTCAGTTAAGAACAAATTCTTATTTTCAATGACGGCCTAGGAACAGTGGGTTAACTGCCTGTTCAGGGGCAGATGATCGACAGATTTAATGAAGCTTGTCAGCTCAGGGATTTGGATGTTTAGCAACCTTCCTGAGTTATATGAGTCCAACACTCTAACCACTAGGCTATTGATTTTCAGTGACTGTCTTGGACACTGTGCTCTATATATGACTGTCTTTGTCACTGTGCTCTATATATGACTGTCTTGGACACTGTGCTCTATATATGACTGTCTTGGTCACTGTGCTCTATATATGACTGTCTTGGTCACTGTGCTCTATATATGACGGTCTTTGTCACTGTGCTCTATATATGACTGTCTTTGTCACTGTGCTCTATATATGACTGTCTTGGTCACTGTGCTCTATATATGACTGTCTTTGTCACTGTGCTCTATATATGACTGTCTTGGTCACTGTGCTCTATATATGACTGTCTTGGTCACTGTGCTCTATATATGACTGTCTTGGTCACTGTGCTCTATATATGACTGTGTTTGTCACTGTGCTCTATATATGACTGTCTTGGTCACTGTGCTCTATATGGTGTCTTGGTCACGTGCTCTATAAGGGTGCACTTGTCACGGCCCAGAAGGGTGCACTTGGTCGGCCCAGAAGGACTGTCTTGGACACTGTGCCCAGAAGGGTCTTGGTCAGGGCGCTCCAGAAGACTGTCACTGGTCACTGAAGGGTGCACTATATATGACTGTCCAGAAGGGTGCACTGTGCTCCAGAATGACTGTCTTGGTCGGTGCCAGGAGACTGTCTTGGTCACTGGCCAGGATATGACTGCACTTGGTCACTGTGCCAGGATGGTGTCTTGGTCGGGCCTATAGGGTGTCTTGGTCGGGCCAGGATGGTGCACTTGGGCGGGCCAGATATGACTGTCTTGGTCACTGTGCGGGCCAGATATGCACTGTGTTTCGGGCCAGAAGGTTGCACTTGGGCGGGCCAGGAGGGTGCACTTGGGCGGGCCAGGAGGGTGCACTTGGGCGGGCCAGAAGGGTGCACTTGGGCGGGCCAGGAGGGTGCACTTGGGCGGGCCAGAAGGGTGCACTTGGGCGGGCCAGAAGGGTGCACTTGGGCGGGCCAGAAGGGTGCACTTGGGCGGGCCAGAAGGGTGCACTTGGGCGGCCCAGAAGGGTGCACTTGGGCGGGCCAGGAGGCTAATTGAAGTCAGTGCTGCGCTCAGCGCTGAACTGTTCCATGCATACAGCATCTGCCACACACACACGCACACACACACACAGTCTGCCTGTGTGTGTCCTGCAGAGAGCTGGCTTTCTGACCTCCCTCATATGTGCTGTGTGATGTTCAGAGATAGATTTCATACAAACAAGATATGAACTTCCACAGATGAGTGTGTGTGTATGCAGCTGGAGCCTCTGTCTTTCTCTTTCTAAGTTTGTAACTGCACAGGGTGGGGTTGGAATAGTCATCCTTACCAAAGCATTCCTCTCCACCTAACAAACTATCTCCAATTAGATCCTATCATATTTTCCTCTGTTCCCCCGTAGCTCCATGAACACCAGTGGGACCTTCCCTTTTAGAAGAGAGAGACATTATACTGTTTTTCCCTCAAAGCTAAACCAGTCATTCCCCCCTGGATTAGTTTATGGGGCGGGACACACATATCCCAGAAGCATCACCAAAGGCAGATAGCTGAAGGCTATTGGCTGAGGCTCTGCTGTGTGTCAGTCGTAGAAATGACCATCTGCTTCCTGACAGATTAGCTGTAGTCCTCTGTAGTTCAGTTGGTAGAACATGGTCCTCTGTAGTTCAGTTAGTAGGACATGGTCCTCTGTAGTTCAGTTAGTAGGACATGGTCCTCTGTAGTTCAGTTAGTAGGACACGGTCCTCTGTAGTTCAGTTAGTAGAACACGGTCCTCTGTAGTTCAGTTAGTAGAACACGGTCCTCTGTAGTTCAGTTGGTAGAACATGGTCCTCTGTAGTTCAGTTAGTAGGACATGGTCCTCTGTAGTTCAGTTAGTAGAACACGGTCCTCTGTAGTTCAGTTAGTAGAACGCGGTCCTCTGTAGTTCAGTTAGTAGAACGCGGTCCTCTGTAGTTCAGTTAGTAGAACACGGTCCTCTGTAGTTCAGTTAGTAGAACGCGGTCCTCTGTAGTTCAGTTAGTAGAACGGTCCTCTGTAGTTCAGTTAGTAGAACTCCTCTGTAGTTCAGTTGGTCCTCTGTAGTTCAGTTAGTAGAACGGTCCTCTGTAGTTCAGTTAGTAGAACGTCCTCTGTAGTTCAGTGAGTAGAACGCGGTCCTCTGTAGTTCAGTGAGTAGAACGCGGTCCTCTGTAGCTCAGTGAGGAGAACGCGGTCCTCTGTAGCTCAGTGAGGAGAACGCGGTCCTCTGTAGTTCAGTTAGTAGAACACGGTCCTCTGTAGTTCAGTTAGTAGAACACGGTCCTCTGTAGTTCAGTTAGTAGAACACGGTCCTCTGTAGTTCAGTTAGTAGAACACGGTCCTCTGTAGTTCAGTTAGTAGAACACGGTCCTCTGTAGTTCAGTTAGTAGAACACGGTCCTCTGTAGTTCAGTTAGTAGAACGCGGTCCTCTGTAGTTCAGTTAGTAGAACACAGTTAGTCCTCTCTGTAGTTCAGTTAGTAGAACACGGTCCTCTCTGTAGCTCAGTTAGTCCTCTGTAGAAGTAGAACAGTTCAGTTAGTCCTCTCTGTAGCTCAGTTAGTAGAACACGGTCCTCTGTAGCTCAGTGAGTAGAACGCGGTCCTCTGTAGTTCAGTGAGTAGAACACGGTCCTCTGTAGTTCAGTTAGTAGAACACGGTCCTCTGTAGTTCAGTTAGTAGAACGCGGTCCTCTGTAGTTCAGTTAGTAGAACGCGGTCCTCTGTAGTTCAGTTAGTAGAACGCGGTCCTCTGTAGTTCAGTGAGTAGTACGCGGTCCTCTGTAGTTCAGTGAGTAGAACGCGGTCCTCTGTAGCTCAGTGAGGAGAACGCGGTCCTCTGGAGTTCATGGCGCTTGCAAGGCCAGAATAGTGGGTTCGATTCCCAGGACCACTAATACGTCAAATGAATGCAGGCGTGACTGTAAGTGTTGTTTTGATAAAAGCATCTGCTCAATGACATATTATCTCTATATATTCTATTATGTGTGTCACTCTCAGAAATGACCATCTGCTTCCTGACAGATCAGCTGTTTTTTTGAGTCACAGATGTTTCTAACCGGTCTGAGATTACACACTGGAGTTCAGTGCTCTTAATTCAGCCGTAAGAACAGACCCTACGGGGTTAAAGGTCGACTGTTGATTCAATGAGCTGCTGGTCCGCAGTGGAAACACTTATTATGTGTTGAACTGGTAGTCTGTTTCTTTTCACACTGTTGTTTTGTCAATCCCTTGGGATGCCTACACCCCTCCTACCCTGGAACAAAGACAGTGAGTATGTGGAGGCAGTCTGTACTCTAAAGCCTTTTTTTTTTTTTTACCAACACTCATGACACGCAGATAGATGTAGGATCTTTAATTTAAAATTGTAGTTTATTTGAAGTTTTAAGAAAGATTCTGACGTTTTTATAATTTCCACTTTGACATTTTCAGTCTTCAGTTTCCCTTATGAAAAATGTATCAACCCCAACAAAAATGTCCATTAATTATAATCCACATAATCCCATTTCCTGTTGCTGCAGGATTATTTTCTTGCTGTAGTAAAACTGTACACAACTGGAGACATTCTTATAGTAATATTTTGAAATTGTTCTTTTGAAATGTCAACGTGGTGCCATTGTGTAAAGTGGATCATTTTACCCAGACTCAATATTTTCTAATGGAGGTTCTGAAAAACTAAAATCCAGACTCCAGTCTTCAATTGACTTGATTTATTGGCGACGTGCCAAGGCTAGATGGACAAAATCACAGCAGTTGTTTTTTTTTTGTGCAGAAACTCTCTTATAGGTTGTGTCCAAACAAAATGGCCGACCTTGGCATGTTGTCCTGACTCTTTGAAAATGCTGTTTTTCCTCTGATGGGAATGTCGATCTGCCTGAGTTTTCTCACACTGGACTAATAGTTGGCTGGTCTCTTCCGTCCCTCTCCTGCCCCCGGCTGTGCAGTATTGAATGTGTTCTGGAGAGTGGGTGTTAAATTCACTGGATGAATCCTGTTTTTCCACAGAATCGCTACATTTACTGCCAGAACCTGATCCGTCGAGGACTCCTTGACCGGACATTTTGGCTAACTCGTCGGATGGAAGCTCTTAAAATAATGTGCTGAGTTATACTAACTTCTCTGAGAAACTGGCCTCTCCCAGGGCTCCTGGACAACCATGTTGGCTCGCTCCACAGATGAAGGCTTTCAGATGTTCTGGCTTACACTGCCCTGAGAAACAGACAGAAGCCAGACATAGGTTTGTATTTGAGTGGTCTGTCCTCACCTTACCGGAAACAGCTATGGTTTGACTCACTCCACCTATAGATGTACTTGGTACAGTGGACAGAAGCCAGACACGGGTTCTCGGGTCCTCTATCTTCGCTTGCTTTTCAAAACCCATTTGCTGAGAAGCGGGAAAGGGACCTCTGACTTTCTCATCCGATAATGAGTTTTGAGAAGGAGGCTGAGAGAGGACGTGAGGAATCAAGGAAATAGCAATTGTGATAATCCAGCAGTGAGAGTTGTGACAGAGGTTGATAGTTATGCCTCGGCTATCTTCACCTGTGGTCTGTAGGAGAGTGTGGAGTTAGAATCATTTTACTACCAGAAATAAGACATGTATTGTACTATTCTAAAGTGTGTAATGGGAACTGAGTCATTTTGCGTCTTCTGTGGTGTGTGTGTGTGTGTGTGTGTGTGTGTGTGTGTGTGTATCTCTCTGAGGAACATAGACTCTGCCAGTTTGCTGAAACATCTAACCATGGCTGTTTTCTCTCTCTGTCCAAATATAATCCTGTATGGTTTAGCTCTATTATAAACCATTGGTACATTTTGATTCTGTCGTTCTAACCACAAACACACACACACACACACACACACACACACACACACACACACACACACACACACACACACACACGCTCGGGCATGAAGGGCATATTTGTCTGTTAATGTGTTCCCCATGCTGGTTCCATCCAGCTCACCCAGCTCTATACTGTTGTGTCCATCCAGATAGGTCTGTTGTCCACAGATCTGATCTGTTGTCCACCCAGCTCAACCCTGATAGGTCTACAGATCTGTTGTGTCCACCCAGCTCAACCCTGATAGGTCTACAGATCTGTTGTGTCCACCCAGCTCAACCCTGATGCCTACAGATATGTTGTGTCCACCCAGCTCAACCCTGATGGTCTACTGGTCTGTTGTGTCCACAGATCTACTGGTCTGTTGTCCACCCAGCTCAACCCTGATGCCTACAGATCTGTTGTGTCCACCCAGCTCAACCCTGATGCTACTGGTCTGTTGTGTCCACAGATCTGTTGTGTCCACCCAGCTCAACCCTGATAGGTCTACAGATCTGTTGTGTCCACCCAGCTCAACCCTGATAGGTCTACAGATCTGTTGTGTCCACCCAGCTCAACCCTGATAGCCTCTGTTGTGTCCACAGATCTGTTGTGTCCATCCAGCTCAATCTGTTGTGTCCACCCAGCTGATAGGTCTACTGGTCTGTTGTGTCCACCCAGCTCAACCCTGATAGGTCTACAGATCTACTGGTCTGTTGTCCACCCAGCTCAACCCTGATAGGTCTACAGATCTGTTGTGTCCACCCAGCTCAACCCTGATAGGTCTACAGGTCTGTTGTGTCCATCCAGCTCAACCCTGATAGGTCTACAGGTCTGTTGTGTCCATCCAGCTCAACCCTGATAGGTCTACTGGTCTGTCATCTCATCCAGACACACTGCCAAAGCCCTGAAACTCTCTGTCAGTTACTGTCTGCACCAGTTGCTGTCTGCACCATGTCTGGAGATTCTCTCTCTTCCTTCTCTCTCCACCTGACTCGTCCAGAACAGCATGTGTCAATTTTCTCCCCCTACTCCTCGACTCTCCCATGACTCCCCCAGCTCGCTGTCCGAGGAATCAGCTGAGGTGTAAATCAATATAGGGAGGTAGCAGTCGTCACCATGGGAACATCCCATGATTCTCATAAACTTCCTCCAGCCGGGATTCGTCATGGCATTGGGACGGACACACACACACACACAGTGGTCTAAAATATATTTGTGATACCACTTATCCTAACCACTTGAGAGACATAGTTCCAGCAGACATCCTGAACCATGTTCTTCAACCAGTTCTCCACAAAGAGAACATACTTGTTCTGCCAATTATTTTTACTGACATAGTTTCTTGTTGCTCCTACTCATAACATAACAACCCAACCTGACAAACACAGTGTTGGTGAACAGCCACCCAGCCACAGCCCAAAGGGAAGGGATTGCTTCCTCATCTTCAACCAAACAACCCTTGGCCTTCATGTCCTGAAATAGCCGTTGACTCCAGCTGGTGCCTGTATGACGAGGAAGGAATTTAACTGGCAGCAACACATGCTGACTAAGGTCCTCCAAGCGTGGAAGAGGGTGACTAGTCACTGGGTGGGAGGTGGGTAAGTGGAACGAGAGGAGAAAGCAGAAGGAGACAAGGATATAGCTGAGAGGGGTGAGGTGGGGTAAGGTGATGTGAATGGAGGGGTGAGGGGTGAGATGAGGTGAGGGAAGAGAGAGAGAGGAGGGAGGGGAAATACATGCACACATTACCAAAGGCTAGCTGACAGAGAAGGACAAAGGTCAAACCAAGGCTGTCCAGTCAGTGTGTCCTGGGAGAAAAGCGAGCCGATTCTGGGCATGTGGATGATAGTGATTGAGAGCACATGTGAAAGATCCTTCCAGCTGGGCAAGGTCTATTCAGCAGAACCCCTGGCAGGCTCCTAAAGTACAAACGGAAAGCAGCTGGTGTTGTGCTCAACTATAGACCTGAAAGAATCAGGAGAAAAGGTTCTTCATCTGAGAACAGGTTCTTCATCTGAGAACAGGTTCCCTCATCGGAGAACAGGTTCTTCATCGGAGAACAGGTTCCCTCATCGGAGAACAGGTTCCCTCATCGGAGAACAGGTTCCCTCATCGGAGAACAGGTTCCCTCATCGGAGAACAGGTTCCTCATCATCGGAGAACAGGTTCCCTCATCGGAGAACAGGTTCCCTCATCGGAGAACAGGTTCCCTCATCGGAGAACAGGTTCCTCATCTGAGAACAGGTTCCCTCATCGGAGAACAGGTTCCCTCATCGGAGAACAGGTTCCCTCATCGGAGAACAGGCTCCCTCATCGGAGAACAGGTTCCCTCATCTGAGAACAGGTTCCCTCATCGGAGAACAGGTTCCCTCATCAGGTTCCCTCATCGGAGAACAGGTTCCCTCATCGGAGAACAGGTTCCCTCATCGGAGGTTTCCTCATCAGAAAATGTTCTTCAGGAGAAAATCTTCTTAATAGAACCAGTTCAGTACTGGTCAACAAAAGGCAAAAGTAATGTAATTCGGAGAACATCCTTGATTGAACTCCAGTTTGAGGCTGGAAGGAAAAGACCATTCAACATGCATTCTCATTTGAGATTTCTACAATACCAGGTCATTTTCAAAGAGTTTATTTCTATGTTATGACCTGGGTCTCTGTCTCTCTCTCTCTCAAAGCAACGCCCACCTCTACTACTGCCCCGTCTAATCCAATCGTGTGGTTACATGCCAATACAAGAGGCTCGGTCAAACAAAAGACACGTTTCTCTGAAAACCATATATTCACAGACGAGTTGACGGAACATTTATTAGTTCTCCCAACTAGAACAAAACCAATGTGCCCGATATGCAGTGAGTCTGTATCTCTGGTGAAAAGTGCCGATGTTAAGCTCCATTATGACACCAGGCATTGTGAAGTGGATCAGATGTATCCCCCCCCGAACACGGAGGTGAGAACAAACGAGATGAACCAACTCCAATCCCAATATGAGAGGTCCTTGTCAATTCCCTGACAGCCCAACACCGTGGAGTGGAGTGTTCACTGAGTATAGCCTGGGTTTTTGGGGAAAACGCAACAACAGAGAAAAAGCTTTTCAGACGCTGAGATGGTAAAATAATGGACGTGTGAAACAAGATAAGGTAAACAAAGAGATGAGTTCAGAGAAAAGATCAAACAGACTCCACAGCAACGAGGAGAACTGACAAATTAGCTGAAGAGTTGACTTCACAACTTGATGAGGTCATTCAGAATACACCAAGTATTTCGTCATCTGTGGATGAATCAACAGAGAACACTGATAATGCTCCGTGTCTGGTGTTTGTGAGATTTTTAGGACGAAACAAAGAACGAAGTCTGTGAGGAAGCTATTGAGCTTTAACACATCTAGAAACACACACACACACACACACACACACACACACACACACACACACACAGGATATCCATGAGGCCATCAAAGAGATGCTGATTAAAAAGGGGGAGTGATCTGATGACTCCGGGCCAGCGCTCCCTCCCCTGAGAAAACCATTTAGTTTGAGAGGATGGGAAAATGATGATGATACCTGGGGCCTCATTTGTCAATACCTGGGGCCTCATTTGTCAATAACCGGGGGCCTCATTTGTCAATATTGCGCAGAACCTATTCTAAAATACTGATGAATAGAATGTAGAATGTTCGTACAAGTAGAAAAAGTGTGATTTCTAAAATAATCCTGCGAGCGTCATACACACACCGGTAGGAGGTAACTGTTGATAAATACCAACTGTTCACAGCCTCAGTGCTCGTGCACCACCTTGGCTATTTGTATTTAGAAACATCCTTATATAACCTGGTCTAAATCATCCCTTTAAAGTCTGTGTGGAATATACATTGCCGTACCATGAAATACAATGGCGCCACCCCCCAAAAAAAACGATGCATTTGTTTTCGAATCCGAGTCTGAAATAGAGGTGCTAGTGTCTGAGATTGAATACAACCAAAAGGTTTTATTTGGCTCGGTTGTGGTTTGACCACTAAAAATAAAATCATAGCTACAAAGAGATGAACCTTTAGGACTATTCAAGTTGCTTTAGCAACGGCGCTTGTGTAGGTAACACTCAGCAGTAAGCCATTCATCCACAGCAGCTCTCTCCTGTAGGCGTATAGGCCAACATTATCAAGGCACAAGGTGAGACCCAGATGCAGACACGGGAGGCAGATGGTTGGAGTCTTACAATGTTTAATAACCGAGAAGGAGTAGGCAAGAGAATGGTCGTGGACAGGAGTCCAGGAGGTACAGAAACCAGATCAGGCTGTGGTCCAGGAGGCAGGTAGCAGACAGGCTGGGTCAAGGCAGGCAGGATGGTCGGGTACAGAGTCCAGGAGGTACAGAGTTGCAGACAGGCTTGTGGTCATGGCAGGCAGAATGGTCAGGCAGGCGGGTACAGAGTCCAGGAGG